>NW_022437089.1:2451718-2670696 GCF_009761245.1 Sapajus apella | reverse complement strand
AGTAAAGGCTGAAACACCCCTAGAGAAGAGGGTTAGGGGAACTGCCCATGTTGAGGGAGGGAGAGGCAGTTACAGATTACAGTAGGCTGGAAAATGAAGGAGAGGTAAGAGGCATGAAGAAGGCAAAGGATCACAAGTGTGGGGCAGGCATCTTTAGCTGTGTGGTCAGTGTTATTCAGTCATGAGAGCTCAGGCTTTCTAACAGACGGTGTCTTACATCAACCGTGTGACATGGGCACTGTTTTTTGTCTCTGTCTTACAAATAAGGAAACTTTTGCATGTTGAACTTGTAAATACAGGCTGAGCGCGGCGACTCATGCCTGCAATCCCATTACTTTGGGAGGCCGAGGTGAGATGATCACTTGAGGTCAGGAGTTTGAGACCAGCCTGGCCAATATAGTAAAACCCCGTCTCTACTAAAAATATAAAAATTAGTTGGGCATGATGGCAGGTACCTGTAATCCCAGCAACTGGAGAGGCTGAGGCAGGAGAATCGCTTGAACCCAGGAGGTGGTGGTGCAGTGAGCCGAGATCATGCCACGGCACTCCAGCCTGGGTGACAGAGCAAGATCCCATCTCAAAAAAAAAATAAATAAAAGAAGAACGTGCAAATACAGAATGTTGTCTCTCCAGGTAGGAATGGGAGGTGTGACCTTAAACATACCTGCAGTAGGAAGATATCATAGGGAAAACCACCCGAAGAGAATCTTATGTGTACAAGGTTAAAACCCTAAGGCTCAGCATGTGGCAGGCAAGTGAATATATATTTTGGAGCTTACTCACATTTGGATTTGTCCTACATTAATGGAGAAGGGTGTCACTGTGTTCTTGGGCCCCTCTCTCATTGGCTCATTGTCTCTCCTGTCCAGGAAGAGGAAGACAGATTTGGTTGAGGGGACTTATCTCTAACAGCAGCCTCTTGTTGATCTTCCCAGACAAGACCCCCAACCACCACCCTGGGCTGGACCCCTCTCTACAGCTAGGAGCCAATGGCAGAAGACAAAACCAAACCCACTGAGCTGGACCAAGTGAAATATGATGCTGATGACAATGTGAAGATCATCTGCCTAGGAGATAGCGCAGTGGGCAAATCCAAGTATGTTGGGAGATTAGGGAAGAAATACCAGTCCCAGAGAGGGTCTGGGTCATTTAAAAAGTCCTCTATCAGGCTGGCCAACATGGCAAGACCCCATCTCTACTAAAAATAGAAAATTAGCCTGGCATGGTGGCACACGCCTATAATCCCAGGTACCTGGGAGTCTGAGGCAGGAGAATTGCTTGAACCTGGGAGGCAGGAGGTTGCAGTGAGCCGAGATTGCATCACTGCATTCCAGCCTAGGCAACAGAGTGAGACTCCATCTCAAAAAAAAAAAAAAAGCCTCCAGAGGCAGAGGAGCATGGCTTCTCAGGGCTGGTGAAGGAGCAGTCTTGGCTGCAGCCTAGATATTCATAGGGGAACGAGGGGAATCACTTGCACAGTTGTGTGTGTTTCAGGGACAGGGTCAGGTCATGAGGATTGAGGAATTTCAGTGTTCCCTCTGAGCCCTGTGAGAAGGTGTGGCGCAGTTGAGGACATTGTATGTGGTATGCGGGCTGAGGGATTGCAAGGGCAGGGAGTGGCAATGGGAAGTCAAAAGTGACTATGCAACCATGACACATTGGTAAAGGTGGTAAAGATGCTTTCTTGGAGGGACTCTCTGAGATGGAGAAAACTGGGTAGAACTGACGATTTACTATAATCATTGTAAAGATTGGTGTATACTTTTAAAAAGCCAATTGCAGTTGGGGTTAGGGTTAGGGTTGGGTTTATGGTTAGGGTAGGGGTTCAGGTTAGATGTTTAGGGTTAGGATTAGTGGTTAGGGCTAGGGTTTAAGGGTGGGGGTTGAGGTTGAGGTTAGGGTTAGGGTTAGGGTTACAGGCGTGAGCCATGTGCCCGGCCGGGAAATGGCTTTCGAATGGAAGGAACAGCCTTCCTGGTCTGTGTTTCCCTGTGCAAACACAAGAGTAATTGTGCAGCCTTGTGCTGAGATGGAAATAACAGATTTGAGAGCTTCACATGCATGGTCTGTGTACTCTAGTGATATGAGCTGTTTTGTTATGACGGGTTCTGTGTGGTTGTATTATGAAAGGGGAAAGGGAAGCCTTAAGTGGCTTCCCGGTTGTCAGCCTTAGGGTGATAAAGATTGGAACAATAGGCCGGGCGTGGTGGCTCATGCCTATAATCTCAGCACTTTGGGAGGTTGAGGCAGGCGGATCACCTGAGGTCGGGAGTTCAAGATCAGCCTGATCAACATGGATATACCCAACCTCTACTAATAATCCAAAAATTAGCTGGGCGTGCTGGCACATGCCTATAATCCCAGCTACTCAAGAGGCTGAAGCACGAGAATCGCTTGAACCTGGGAGGGAGAGGTTGCGGTGAGCCGAGATGGCGCCATTTCACTCCAGCCTGGGCAACACAAGTGAAACTGTCTCAAAAAAAAAAAAGGTTTGGGACAATGGTGAGAAGGATATGCCATCTGACCACCTTGCCTCTTCTGCTGACAGACTCATGGAGTGATTTCTCATGGATGGATTGTATCCTTCAAGTTTGAAATACCCCTTGTTCCTGTGGGTCTTCCCATGCTCATGTATCTGTGCCCCACTGCCCACCCCTTTGTATTAGCAGCCCAGGAAGAAGGATTGGGTAACTGAATGCACAGGTTTTGTTCCGCACTGGTTTCTTGCTGATTGACCCACATGGCATTGCAAATCAGTGCTGTCTATTTTGGAGCTTACTCATATTTGGATTTGTCTTACATTAAGAGGGCAGTAGAATGGCTAATAGCACGTGGTCTGGATCCAAACCCCATCTCTTCCTCCTCATTAGCTCCTGATACTGGGCAAGTCACTTAACCTCTCTACCTCAAAGCTTGGGGCCCCTACTATTGAACAAATCTCTGATATGAATGAACTTTATAAAATAGGGGCTGCCAGCCCCACCTTCCTCCCATGAATTGTTATATTGTATAGGTTTGCAGTGAGTTCATCCCTCTTACTGGGAGATGTTTTATACAGCTTCCCAAGTGGATCCACTGAGAACCACAGATGAGAAGAGCCCCTGGAGCCTGCTGCTCCCTGTCCTAGGCTCAGCACCCCAAGGTTCAGTTGTCTTAAGAGCTGAGTATGTCTTACTCCACCTTGTACCAGGTGCTTCTGCACACCCAGCCCACCTGCGTCACTTGGCTCTGCTGGTTACACCATCTGGCATCTTCCAACCTCAGAAGGTGCTAATCCCTAGAGTTTAACCATTTTTCTCAGGGTTTCACACATAGGCAGACTCCAAATTGATTGACAGCATGCCAGCTGTATGGCTTGTGGGAGTTTTTTTTTTTCCCCTGGAATGGTCATGTTGCTACCTAGTGTTAGGGTTTCCTTTCTAGCATGAAAAAGCTCCATCCTTGATGGAGTTGGGGCATCTACATTTGCATTTTCCAACTGCATGATGCCATTGATGACACTTGTCTGTAAAATCCTGTTCTGTGTTTTACCTCAGACTTCGATGGCCAGGACACACTCACATCCCCTCCCACCCCTAACCCTTCCATGGAGCTTGAACCAGTGATATGTGAAGCTGATCCTCTGCAACATTCCTTTGATTTAAAATCTCAATAACTCCAAAGAGAAGAGGAAGGAGAGGGTCCATTTCATCAAACCAAACACCCCTACTCCCCACTCCTTCCTTACCTCCCCTTTTATTGGTTTTTGCTCCTTACCCTGAATGCAGTCAGCCACAGCAGCTGTCCATGTATGCCCTGACCATGTACAAGCACACAGCCATGGTAGATGGCAAGACCATCCTTGTGGGTAAGCAGCACAGGACCAAGCCATGCTGACCCTCAGGAAAGAAGAAATGGGAGAGGAGGGGAAGTGAGGGAATGTTCATAAGGAGAGAATCCAGAGGAAGAAAATGAGACCCTAGGCAGGGACAAGAAGTGGCAGAGAGAACCCAGAGAGCCAGGAGGCCATGGAGGGTGGAAGGAAGCACACAGAGGCCAAGTGCCAGCTCTCCCACATGGTGTCCAGGCCAGCACTGGTGTGCAGGACAGGGTTCAGGAGTAGAAGTCCGGAGGCTGTACCTGTCAGAGGGAAGAAGAACATAAGAGGCCTTCAACAAGTCGGTAGTTTTCCTAGCTTTATTAATACTTAAGGAAGTGACAATTAAAACAATACTGAAATATCTTTGGGAGGCTGGAGTGAGCAGAACGCTTGAGGCCAGGAGCTCAAAACAAGCCTGGCCAACATGGGGAGACCCCATCTCCTCTAAAAATACAAAAAAAAAAAAAAATTAGTTGGGCGTGGTGGCTTGTGCCTGTGGTCCCGGCTACTTGGGAGGCTGAGGCACAAGAATAGCTTGAACCCATGAATCGGAGGTTGCAGTGAGCTAAGACTGCACCACTGCACTCCAGCCTAGGAGACAGAGCAAGGACCTGTCAAAAAAAAAAAGATCAGTAATATTTACTGCTGGGGAAGGCTACGGGCACTCTCTTGCTAACCCTAAACCCTGACTCTGACCCTGACCTCATGATACTGTTCCCTGCAATCCCTCAGGTATGTTTCCTTTCTGCTAATTTTTAGCCTCCAACCTTCTAACCCTTAATACTATAAATACTAAACCAACCCATACCCATACCCAATCCCATCCCCAATTTAATAATACACTAGGACTTGACATCACAAGAACAGAAAGGTATATAGATCAGTGTCTAGTATAATTATTCAATTAATAATGCTCAATAAAAGAATTGTAATTTCACATTAGCATGTTTTTAAAGATTACACGCCATGATAATTAAATCCTTTTCTCAGAAAATCAAGCTGTTTTTGCATACTAAAACCATCCCTGCAAATTAACATCAAATAAATAGAATGAAGAAAAAGCCCACATAATAATCTTAACAGATGCAGGAAGTACTTTCAACAAAGTCAATATAATTTCATCATAAAAACACCCAAAAACTAGGGATATGAATTTTCAAAACACAACCATGGGCCTTTAGCACCATCTCCATTGTTAGGGCCCAATGCTTTACTACTAAGATCAGAACCAAGGCACCAATGCTCATTTTCATCACTGTATTCGACATTGTACTGGAAGTTCCATGCAGAACAAATAGGAAAGAAAAAGTAGTAAAGAGCATTCATATGTGTAAGGAAGCAGTAAAACTGTCATAGATCACGTGATCTATGTTAGGTACAGAAAATTATGAGGAACCCCCCCCCCAAAATATTATTAAAACTAGTAAATAGATTCAGCAAAGTTACAACACAAAATGTCAATACACAATAATCTGCTGTTTTTCTAGACACTAGCAACAAACAACATGAGAATGTAATTAAGAAAACAATTCCGGGCTGGGGGTGGGGGCTCACACCTGTAATACCAGGACTTTGAGAGGAGGTGGGAGGATCTTTTGAACCCAGGAGTTTCAGGCCAGTATGGGCAACACAAGGAAACCCTCTCTCTACAAATAATTTAATAATTAGCTAGGTGTGGTGGTGCATATCTATACTCTTAGTTACTTGGGAGACAGAGGAGGGAGTATTGCTTGAGCCCAGGAGGTTGAGGCTGCAATAAGCCACGTTCACACCACTGCACTACAACGTGGGCAACAGAGCAAAACCATGCCTCCAAAAACAAACAAACAAACAAAAAAGACAGATAAGAAAAATAAATTCCATTTTTAAAAATCAGCAGGCTGGACATAGTAGCTGACACCTGTAATCCCCATGCTTTGGGAGGCCAAGAGGGGAGTATCATTTGAGGCCAGCAGTTTGAGGTCAGCCTAGGCAAGACAGCAAGACCCCAACTGTACAAAAATCAAAAAATTAGTCAGGTGTGGTGGTGCACACCTGTAGTCCCAGCTACTTGGGAGGCTGAGGCGGAAGGATCACTTGAGCCCAGGAGATAGGGGCTGCAGTGAGCTATGATCATGCCACTGCACTCCAGCCTGGGAAACAGAGTGAGACCCTGTCTTCAAAAAAAGAAACTGCTCATATAAATATGGGTTTACTTCTGGACCCAAAATTCAGTTCCATTCATCTATACATGCATCCTTATGCCAGAATCATGTTGTTTTTATTACTGTTGCTTTGTAGTAAGATCTGAAATTTGGAAATGTGAGATTATGAGGTTTGTTTTTTTTTTTTGACATTATTTTGGCTATTTTGCATCCCTTGAAATTTCATATACATGACAGGATCAGCTTGTGGATTTCTGCCAAAAGGACTTTGGGATTTTAACAGGAATTGCAATGAATTTGTAAATGGCTTTGTGTAATATTGCCATATTAAAAATTGTTAAGTCTTCTAGTTTATGAACATGAGGTATCTTTACATTTATGTATGCTTTCTTCAATTTAAGCAATGTTTTGAAATTTTCCATGTACATGTCTTGTACGTTGGTTAAATTTATTCCAAAGAATATGATTACTGTTGATTGTTTTTTGAGAGACTCTCACACTGTCGCCTGGGCTGGAATGCAGTGGCATAATCCTAGCTCTATAGCCTCAATCTCCTGGGCTCAAAAGATTCTCCCACCTCAGCCTCTAGAGTAACTGGAACTACACAAGCATGCCACCATCACTAGTTACCTTTTCAATATTTTTGTAGGGATGGTGTCTGGCTATGTTGCCCAGCTTTCATTCTAAAATTTTTAAAAATTCTAAAATTTTGGTCATGAATTAGGCATAAATACTGTGATGGTTAATTTTTTTTTTTTTTTTCAAGGAGTCTTGCTCTGTCACCCAGGCTGGAGTGCAATGGCACAATCTTGGCTCATTGCAACTTCTGCCTCCTGGATTCAAGTGATTCTCTTGCCTCAGCCTCCCAGGTAGCTGGGATTCCAGGCACACGCCACCACACCTGCCTTATTTTTTGTATTTTTAGTAGAGATGGTGTCATCATGTTGGCCAGGGTGGTCTCAAACTCCTGACCTCGTAATCCACCCACCTTGGCCTCCCAAAGTGCTAGGATTACAGGCATGAGCCACTGCTCCTGGCCTGTGATGGTTAATTTTAGGTGTAAACTTTACTGGATTAAGGGATACACAGCTATTAAAGCACTATGTCTAGGTATGTCTGTGAGGGTATTTTTAGAAAACATGTCATACTGGTATGACATATCATGGCATATCATAATACTGATATGACACCCACAAGACTGCTGTGACACCTGTAAGACTGATGTGACACCCACAATACTGATGATACCTGCAAGACTGCTATGACCCCCCCCATAAGACTGATGTGACACCTGTAATACCTGATATGACATCCATAAGACTGACATGGCACCACAAAATTCATATGACACTCCTGAGATTCAGATATGACACCCGTAAGACTGATATGATGCCCATAAGACTGATGTGACACCCACAATAGTGATATGATCCCCATAAGACTGATGGGACACCCACAATACTGATATGACACCTATAACACCAATATGACACCTGCAATACAAATATGATACACACAATACTGATATGACACCCACAATACTGCTAACACACCCCTAAGACTCATATGACACCTGTAATACTGATGACACCGTAAGGCTGATATGACAGCTACAATATTGATATAGCATCGAGATTCTCACCAGGGCTCTTGGTACACAGCTTCCACTGACCTGGATTTGGATGGGGTTTGGCCTCTATAATGAAGTTTGATGTTGTCTCTGCTTTACTGACATGGCATTGATGTGGTTGTTTATAATTTCTTTTCCAGTAATTTCATATTTCTAGGAATCTTGCAATAGCAGTGTAAAGTGTAACATCTCTTCTCTTAAAGATTCCCCAGCAGTTACTGCAACTCCACAGAAAATACTCCAATGTATTTAACCAAAGAAAGACAGCCTCCAAAGAAATACAAGGTTTCTACCTGACAGTCCAATCCACAGACCCATTTCACTTCACTGCCTGCCCCAACTGGGAGAAAAAAAATGTCTCTTTCCATTTGGATTCAGTCTCATCTGCCTACAGTCTCATCTGCTCTCATGTTCCCCCAAACCATTTACCCAATGTCCACCCTTATCAAATATGTCTAAGACACTGTCCAGCCAAATCCTTAAAGTCATAGCAGTTGTGATATCTAACAAGTTAACATTGTGGTTTTTCTAAAAACAAAAATGTATTTATTTGCTAGATAATCTGCAAGAATCACCCTCAATTTGTACATCAAATAAATAGTTTAATAGAACAAAAGTCCATATATGAGATAATTAGTAAAGAAAAACAAAATCTCAGTGTTGAATGAAAAACAAATGGCAAGACTAATTACTGAAACTTAATAACATGCTGGGCTGAGTGTGGTGGTTCATGCCTGTAGTCCCAGCTACTCGGGGGGCTGAGGTGGGAAGATGGCTTGAGGCCAGGAGGATGCACTGAGCCAAGATGGTGCCACTAAACTCCAGGCTGGGCAACAGAGCCAAACCTTAAAAACACTCCCCTCCTGAATCTCTTCAGGGAGCCAGACAGAATTCTCTCTTCTGCTGCCTCCCTTGTGTTTGAATATAAAACACAAAAATAAAAGCTTTGTGGAATAAATTTAACCAAGCTAAACAAAACACTTAAACAAAAGCTTTGTCTGGGAAACTTGCTCAGCCTCATCTCAATTTCTGTTACTGGAGAGCCAAGAAACTCTGGTCAGTAACAATACCACTGACAGCGGGGTCCTGCAAGAGGTACTGTATTAGGTAGAAATTAATTTAAAATCATTAAAGATTGTCATTGGGTCATGAGAAATTGTCAAATATAACAATTCTCTCAATTGAAAAGCTAAACTAAGAAGTATATTTTTAAAATATTATTGATGGAAACAGATACATAGGATTAAGAATTCTGTTGAAGACTAGAAAGAGATAAATTAGAAGTCAAGAGAAATTTTTTGAATCAAACTGGAAACCTTGGGAAAATGGGCGATTTCATAGTAAAAATACATGTTAACAAAATGGACTTTAAAGGAAAATTTAAATACACCAATTTTCATAGAAAAGCTTGAAATGATGCTTACAGATCTCCCATTAGAAAAGGACCTCAGAGACCAGGTGTGGTGGCTTACACCTGTAATCCCAGGACTTTGGGAGGACGAGGTGGGCAGATCACTTGAGGTCAGGAGTTTGAGACCAGCCTGACCAACATGGTGAAACCCCATCTCTACTAAAAATACACCAGAAAATTACGCGGCCGTGGTGGCACACTGTCGTTAGTCCCTGCTACTCAGGAGGCTGAGGCATGAGAATTGTTTGAGCCCAGGAAGCTGAGGTTGCAGCGAGCGGAGATTGTGCCATCACTGCACTCCAGCCTGGACAATGAAGGGAGGAAGAAAAGGAACCCAGGCCAGGCGCAGTGACTCACGCCTGCAATCCCAGCACTTTGGGAAGCCGGGGCGGGTAGATCACTTGAGGTCAGGAGTTCGAGACCAGCCTGGCCAACATAGTGAAACCGCTCTCTACCAAAAATACAAAAATTAGCTGAGCATGGTAGCAAGTGCCTGTAGTCCCAGCTACTCCAGAGGCTGAGGCAGGAGAATCGCTTAAACTCGGGAGGCGGGGACTGCAGCGAGCTGAGACCTGGCTACTGCATCCAGCCTGGGTGACACAGTGAGACTCAGTCTAAAAAAAAAAAAAAATGGAAAAGAACACCGCCATGTTCTCACTCATAGGCAGGTGTTGAACAATGAGAACACATGGACACAGGGAGGGGAGCAGTACACACTGGGGTCTGTTGGGGGGAAATAGGGGAGGGACAGCGCGGGGTGGGGAGTTGGGGAGAGATGGCATGGGGAGACAAAACCTAAAATGCAATTAAATAAATAAATAAATAAATAATAAAATTAAAGAGAAAAAAAAAAAACAAAAACAGGGCCATACAGGTTTACAGCTTAGCGTTAACTAACGTTAATGTGCCTATTTTTCTGTTTTGCTGTGTTGTTTCCACTACATTAATAAACAAGGGACTAAAACACCAAGCACTGGCCGGGCGCTGTGGCTCACGCCTGTAATCCAAGCACTTTGGAGGCCAAGGCGGCGGATCACCTGAGGTCAGGAGTTCAAGACCAGCCTGAACAACATGGGGAAACCTCGTCTTTAAAAAAAAAAAAAAAAGACCCCAGGGCCATACAGGTTTACAGCTAAGTGTTAACTAGCGTTAATGTGCCTACTTTTCTGTTTTGCTGTGTTGTTTCCACTACATTAATAAACAAGGGGTTAAAACACCAAGCACTGGCCGGGCTTAGTGGCTCACGACTGCAATCCTAGCACTTTGAGAGGCCGAGGTGGATGGATCACCTGAGGTCGGGAGTTCAAGACCAGCCTGACCAACATGGTGAAACCCCGTCTTAAAAACAAACAAAAAAAAACACCAAGCACTGATCCTAGGCGCCTGTTTCTGCGGTCTCAGGCTGTGGCCGACGGTTCCTCCTCCTCTCCCGGTACCGGGGTATCTCCCCAGAAGCGCACTCGCATCCATAACGGCATCTTGGCCTGTGTGGGAGTGACACGCCCAAGCCTCCAAGAACTGACGCTCCCACAAAGTGCCCAACGGAAAACGCGGCTGTGCTCCCTCCGCCGCACTCAGCGGGGACGGGAAACCTTTTCCTCACCTTGGACGCGGCCCCGGGTGTCTCGAAGCGGCCTCTCCCAAGCGGGTCCTGATGAAAGGAAGCTGAGTCCTCACAATACACGCCCAGGACGCCGCCATGCGGATGAGGCGCAGTGCGCACGCTCTTCTTTGGCAGGAGCCGGGCGCCCCCTTGCGGCAGGCCTGGGGAATCGCTGAAAATCCGCGTCTGGATTTTTCCAGGCCGCGATTTTGGAAATTTATTTTTTATTTTATATTTTATTTTATTTATTTTATTTTATTATTTTGTTTATGTTATTTTTTATTTTATTTTATTTTAGGTTTGGGGTACATATGAAGAACATGCAAGATTGTTGCATAGGTACACACATGGCAGTGTGATGTGCTGCCTTCCTCGCCATCACCTATATCTGGCATTTCTCCCCATTCTCTCTCTCCCCAACTCCCCACCCCCCGCTGTCCCTCCCCTGTTTCCCCCCAACAGACACCAGTGTATGATGCTCCCCTCCCTGTGTCCATGTGTTCTCATTGTTCAACACCCGCCTATAAGTGAGAACATGCGGTGTTTGATCTTCTGCTCTTCTGTCAGTTTGCTGAGAATGATGGTTTCCAGGTTCATCCATGTCCCTACAAAGAACACGAACTCATCGTTTTTGATGGATGCATAATATTCCATGGTGTATATGTGCCACATTTTCCCTGTCCAGTCTATCATCGATGGGCATTTGGGTTGTTTCCAGGTCTTTGCTATTGTAAACAGTGCTGCAATGAACATTTGTGTGCATATGTCCTTATAGTAGAACAATTTATAATCCTTTGGATATATACCCAGTAATGGGATTGCTGGGTCAAATGGAATTTCTATTTCTAGGTCCTTGAGGAATCGCCACACTGTCTTCCACAATGGTTAAACTAATTTACACTCCCACCAACAGTGTAAAAGTGTTTCTATTTCTCCACATCCTCTCCAGCATCTGTTGTCTCCAGATTTTTTAATGATCGCCATTCGAACTGAAATGAAATTGAATCCGCCGTCCCGTGCCTTGATCGGAACGCACGGAGGTAGCAAGCAAAGAAAATGATCAGTTCACGCCTGTAATCCCAGCACTTTGAGAGGCCAAGGTGGGTGGATCACTTGAGGTCAGGAATTCGAGACCAGCCTGGCTAACATTGCGCAACCTGGTCTCTACTAAAAATACTAAAGTTAGCTGGGCATGGGGGCACGTGCCAGTAATCCCAGCTACTCGGCAAGCTAAGGCAGGAGAATTGCTTGAACCCACGAGGCAGATATTGATCCTGTCACTGCACTCCAGCCTGGGTGACAGAGCCAGACTCTGTCTCAAAAAAAAAAGATGGTCAGTAGATGAAACTTAATTGATTTTCTTTCTTTTCTTTTTAAGAGAGAGGGTCTCACTCTGTTGCCCATGCTGGAGTGCAGTGGCATAATCGCAACTCCCAGGTTCAGCTTCCAGCTCCCCGGTTCTAAGAGATTCTCCAGCCTCAGCCTCCCAATGCACTGGGATTACAGGTGTGCACCACCACACCCGGCACCATCTGATTTTCTTTTATTTATTTATTTTACTTTTTAAGGGGTGGGGCAGGTCTAGCTATGTTGCCCATGCTGGTCTAGAACTGCCAAGCTCCAGTGATCCTCCCAACCAGGCCTTCCAAAGTGCTAGAATTACAGGTGTAATCCTAGCCACCACGCACTGCCTGATTTTCCCTCTATCAGCAGCAATGTATAGGAATAATTTGGACTTGAAATTTTTAAAAATACCATTTACAATAGCACCCCCACAAGTGAATTTATAGGCATAAATCTAACAAAATACATACAAATATGCATTCAGAAAACCTTGGATCACGGTTGAGAGGAATAAAAAAATATATAAATGAATGCAAATACTCCTTGTTTAGGAGCAGTACACTCATTAATGTTAGCTTCACCACAAAGCTAAAGTAATGAAGAGAGTGATATTGGTGAAGGAATGGACAAACAGATAAACAGAACACAATACAGAACCCAAAAAACCTGAGTAAATACAGTCAACTTATTTTGTCAAAGGGGCAAAAGCAATTCATCGGGGAAATAAAAGTCTGTTCCACAAATGGTAACAGAGCAATCGGAAACCATAGGGGAAAAAATGAACGTAGACAAAAACCTCATAGCTCATCCCAAAAAAACACTCAAGACAGTCTATAGACTTAAATTTTCAAATACAAAATTGTAAAAGTTACAGAAGAAAATCCACATGACTTTGGGTTGGTGATGACTTCTTAAATACCATATCAAAAGCCAGTCCATAAAAGAAATAAATGAGAATGTGGACTTCATTAAAATTTAAAATGACTACTCTGTGAAATATCTTGTTAAGAGAATCAAAAAACAAGCCACAGACTGAGAGAAAATATTCACAAAACAACCCTGAAAAAGACTTGTGTGCAAAATATACAAAGAAATTCTAATACTCAACAAGAAGAAGAAAAAAACCTGAATTAAAATATAAAGACACCTCACCAAAAAATATACAGATGCTATGCCTGGATGCAGTGGCTCATGCCTGTAATCCCAGCACTTTAGACAGTGGAGGCAGGTGATCACTTGAGGCCAGGAGTTCAAGACAAGCCTGGCCAGCATGGCAAAACCTCGTCTCTACTAAAAATACAAAAATTAGCCAGGCTTGATGGCACATGCCTGTAATCCCAGCTACTCGGGAGGCTGAGGCAGGAGAATCACTTGAACCTGGGAGGCAGAGGTTGTAGTGAGCTGAGATGATGCCACTGCACTCCAGCCTGGGCAACAGAGGAATACTCCATCTCAAAAAAAGAAAGAAAGACAGAAAGAAAGAAAAGAAAAATACACAGATGGCAAACAAGCATCCAAAATAATGCTCAATAGCACTTGGCATGAGGGAAAAGCAGATTAATGTAACAATGAGGACCACTGAACATCTACTAAAATGGCTAAAATCTTTTTTTAATGCAATGAAAATTGCAACAGTAACTCTCATTCAATGCTAGTGGAATGTATAATGGTACGTTGGCTTCAGAAGACAATTTGGCAGTTTTTCGCAAAGCTAAACATGTTCTCACCATAAAAGCCAGCAATTGCACTCCTAGCTATATAGATAACTGCTTTGTAAACTTAGGTCCAAATGAAGACCAATATGCAATTATGTACAGCTGATCTTTTCAAAATGGCCAAATACTTTAAGGAGTCAGGATGGCCTTCAATAGATGAATGAATAACCAAGCTGGGTACATCCATGGAATGGAATGCTATTCAGTAAGAGGAAGGAGTGATCTGAGGTCAGGAGATCGAGACCATCCTCGCCAACATGGTGAAACCTCGTTTCTACTAACATACAAAAAAACAGCCGGGCGTAGTGGCTCATACCTGTAGTCCCAGCTACTTGGGAGGCTGAGGCAGAGGAATCACTTGAATCTGGGAGGTGGAGATCGCAGTGAGCCGAGATCGCACCACTGTACTCCAGCCTGACAACAGAGCAGGACTCCTCAAAATTAAAAAGAGAAAGAGAGAGAAAGGGGTGACGCATGAAGCCATGCAAAGATGTGTATGAATCGACATATATATCACTAAGTGAAAGAAGCCAGTCAGAAGAGATCACAAACTGTATGATCCCAAAGGAAAAACTACAGATATGTTAAACAGATCTGTGATTGATAGTGGTTTGTATGGGGTAGAGGGGTGAGTTAAATAGGGGAATAGGACGATGGAAGGAGGCAAAATGGGCCAGGTGGGAGTGGACTCAGGTGGGTGAGATTGTGCTGGGTGTGTGTGAGAGAGCCTGGGGCATGCAGTGGCAGCATGAACAAAAAGGCTGCTTATCACTTTAGGAGATAAGGGTCTCCTTTCATCATACATGAAACTATTTCAGGGTAAGTTCTGAAGAAGACTGTGCTGTGTGCGGTATAATTTACCATTTTAATCATTTGTTGTGGGGAAAGACACATGACATAATAGTTACCATTTTAAACGTTTTTAAGTGTGTATTTCCGTGGCACTATCATCTCACATTCTCACCAGCAATGCACGAGGGCTCCAATTTCTCCATATACTCACTAACACTAGTTAGTTTCCATTTTAAAAAAAGATAGTCACTCCAAAGGGTATGAAATGGTATCTCATTGTGGTTTTGATTTTCATTGATCTAATGGCCAGTGATATTGAGCCTCTTTTCATGTGTTTATTGGCATTGGATTTAGCAATGATTTTGAGTATGACACCAAAAGCACAGGAAACAAAAGAAAAAATAGGTAAGTTGGACTTCATCAAAATTTAAAACTTATGTACAAAATTTAAAACGTGGAACATCAAAGGACACTACCAAGAAAGTGAAAAGGAAACCAATCATATGGGAGAAAAACATTGCAAGTCGTATCTCCTAAAGGTATAATATCCAGAACATATAAAGAACTCAACAACAAAAAGACAACACAATTTGATAATGGAGAAAGACTTGAAAAGACTTTTCTCCAGAGAAGATACACAAATTGCACATGAAAAGATGCTCAACGTTACTAGCCATCAGGGAAAAGCAAATCAAAATTATAATAAGATACCACTTGACACCCATTAGAATAACTATTACCAAAAACAACAACAAGAAGTCTGGGCACTATGGTTCACGCCTGTCATCCCAGCATTTTGGGAGGTTGAGGTGGGCAGATCACTTGAGGCCAGGAGTTCGAGACCAGCCTAGCCAACATGCTAAAACCCTATCTCTACTAAAAATACAAAACTTTGCCGGGAGTGGTGGCACACACCTGTAATGCCAGCTACTGGGGAGGCTGAGGCAGGAGAATTCCTTGAACCTGGGAGGCAGAGGTTGGAGCAAGCTGTGATTGTGCCACCACACTCCAGCCTGAGTGACACAGTGAGACTCCATCTCAAAAAACAAAACAAACAGAAACTAACAAGTGATGACAAAGAAATGAAGAAATGTGAACATTGCCGATGGGAATGTAAACTGGCACAGCCTATGGAAAAGTTTGGAGGTTCTGCAAAAGGCTAAACATAAAATTACCATAGGACCCAGCAATTTCATTTCTAGACACATCACAAAAGAATTGAAAACAGGTATTCAAACAAAACCACGTACGTAAGTGTTCATAGCAGCCCTACTCACAATAACAAAAAAATGGAAATGTCCATCAAGAGATGACTCAACAAACAAAATGTGGTATATCTATACAATAATATGAATAATAATATTCAGTCATAAAAAGGATTGAGGTGCTCATATTTGCTACAACCTGGAAGAAGCTGTACACAAAACGTCACAGACTATATGATTCCATTCATACGAAATATCCAGAATAGGTATCCGTAGCAATAGAAAGCAGGTGAGTGGTGGCCAGGGGTCAGAGGGAGGGCAGATTAGGTCATAGCTGCTTAATAGGTGGGACTTCCTTTTGGGATGATAAAAATATTTTGAAACTAAGAGGTGATGGTTGCACAATATTGTGCATGCACTCAATGTCACTGAATTGTACATCTTAAAACAGTTAATTTTATAGTATGTGATTTTTACCTCAATAAAAACAGGAGGCTGGGTGTGGTGGCTCACGCCTGTAATCCCAGCACTTTGGGAGGCTGAGGCAGACAGATCACAAGGTCAGGAGTTCGAGACCGACCTGGTCAATGTGGTGAAACCCTGACTCTACTAAAAAAATTCAAAAATTAGCCGGACATGGTGGTGTGCACCTGTAATCCCAGCTACTCAGGAGGCTGAGGCAGGAGAATTGCTTGAACCTGGGAGGCGGAAGTTGCAGTGAGCCAAAATCGTACCACTGTACTCCAGCATGGGCAGCAGAATAAGACTCTGTCTCAAAATAAATAAAAATAAAAATAAAAATAAAATGAATAAAAAGAAGAAAACCCAGTCCCTAGTATTCCCTCACCAGGAATTGGCCTGGCATTCAAGTTTGTCCACAGTCCAATGCTGCCTGGGCCTGGCCAACCACATTCTGGACCTGTGCTCCAACCACACCGTCCACCAGCTCCTAAACCCACAGCATGGTCATTTCGGGTCCAGGTCACCTTATCTCTGAGGCCTTCACAGATGCCCAGTGATCAGCAACACCTCCTCAGGGCTCATAGGGTCTTTCGAAACTTGCCCTGCTATAAACCACACCTCATCACATGATCTCCAAGAGTTGTCGCATCTCTCTTCTTTCCCTCTCTCTCTCTCTTTTTTTTTTTTTTTTTGAGACAGGGTGTCATTCTGTCACCCGGGCTGGAGTGCAGTGGCACAATCTTGGCTCACTGCAACCTTTGCCTCCCAGGCTTAATCAGTCTTTCTGCCTCAGCCTCCCCAATACCTAGGACTATAGGCAAGCACCACCATGCCCAGCTAATGACTTTTGTGTTTTTTGTAGACATGGGATTGTGCTGTGTTGCCCAGACTGGTCTCAAACTTCTGGGCTCAAGCAATCTGCTTGCCTCAGCCTCACAAAATGCTGAGATTACAGGCATGAGCCGCCATGCCCGCCCTGTCTCATTCCAATAAGGAATTATTAGCTTTTTCTGAGTACCACTGTGTGTAGGTGTCTTGCTCAGGTGAACTCATATCAGTCTGCTAGGTATGGCTAGTGCTCTATGCAGAGGGGAGGGCCAGGCTAAGGTGACTAACTCACCTACGGTGCCTCAGCCTCCAGTGGCTTCACACTCAGGTTCCAGCCCAGAACCAGGTCTCCAGGGGCCACTTAGGGAAAGTTTGTGAGTTGAATGAAGATGTGTCCAGTCCATACAGGAGTGGCATCCCAACTGTGGGTTCGTTTGTGTGATCATGAGGTAGCCCAGGTCCCACAAGGAGCCTCATGAGCCACACAGATCCTGTTATATATAAACCAGCCCAGGGCTCCCCAGAGCCTAGCTCCAGGAAGCATATTCACACTAGTATTTTTATACTTGGTTAGATTAGAGCTGAGGATGCCTGTACCTTGCTTCCATCCACACCCTCCCACTCTCTGGATGCTAAAGATGTATTCTGGGGCCTGCTTCACCTCCACAGACCAGGATCCAGCTCTGCTGAGGCTCCCCACAAAACCCCAGAAGCTCTGCAGGCATGCAGGGTAGAAGGGCTGCCTATCTGACCCAGAAGGGGCTTTTGCCTTTGGGAGCCTCAGACTGCAGGTACTTCTTTCTGCTCAGGTTGCAGGGAGCATCAGAGCCCCCAAGAGAGCTCAGGACCCAGAGAGAGAACAGTGTCCATTTCATCCTGCCTTCAAACCCCCAGAGTGCTCCCAACCCCAGAGTACTCTTGATGCAGGGAAGGTGAGTCCAGAAATTGGGGCTTAGTACAGGAGGGCTTTTGGCTTCACCCAGGAAAGAATTAAAGAGCAAGTCGGTGGTGTTAGACAGCAACTTTTATTGAAGGAGCCGTGCACAGCAGCAGCAGAGGATACCCTTATGGAGCAGGAATACCCCATAGGCAGTGAGCTGAGTAGCAGCTCAGAGGCAGTTCTGCAATTATATTTATACCCACTTTTAATTATATGCAAATTAAGGGGCAGATTATTTAGACACTTCTAGAAAAGCGGTAGTAACTTTCAGGTTATTGCCATGGAAAAGGGCAGTATTTTCCAGGTGTTACCATGGAATGGCAAACTCACATGGCACTGGTGGATGTGTCTTATGGAGGGGTACTTTTGCCATTTCCCTGTATCAGCTACTCTACAGTCTGGTCCAGAGTTTGAGCCTTCCCTCAGGAGTCAGGTCCCACCTCCTATCTGAGTCTGGTCACAGCCCTAGCTAGGCAGATGATCCAAATGCCAGCCTAAAGCCCTGCAGTCAGGCCCTCCTGTGTTATGCCTGGGGCACCCAGGAAGAGGATGGGGCACACTAGGAGATGCCATGGTGTGTGGAACCAGTAGTCAGGCCCTCTAGGTTGAAGTCCTAATCCCAGTACTTGTGAATATGACCTTATATGGAAATAGTGTCTTTGCAGATGATCAAGTCAAGAGTAAATCGTTAGGGCCAGCCTTAATCCACTATGATCATGATTTTAAAAAGGGGAAATTTGGCTAGGCATGATGGCTCACACCTGTAATCCCAGCACTTTTGGAGGCCAAGGCAGGTGGATCACGAGGTCAGGAGTTCGAGACCAGCCTGACCAACACGGTAAAACCCTATCTCTACTAAAAATACAAGGATTAGCCGGGTGTGGTGGCATACACCTGTAATCCAAGCTACTCAGGAGGCTGAGGCAGGAGAACTGCTTGAACCTGGGAGATGGAGGTTGCAGTGAGCTGAGATCTGGTCTGTGTCAGCAGGGTTATGCTCCTGCTATAAAGCCAAGATTGCGCCACTGTACTCCACCCTGGGCGACAGACTGAGACTTCGTCTCAAAAAAAAAAAAAAAAACCTTGGCGGGGGCAGGATTTGGAAACAAATGCACACAGGGAAAAAGCCATTTAAAGACTGGAGCTTTAGCCGGGCGTGGTGGCTCACACCCGTAATTCCAATACTTTAGGAGACCAAGGCAGGTGGATCACTTGATGTCAGGAGTTTGAGACCAGCCTGGCCAACATAGCGAAACGCCGTCTCTACTAAAAATACAAAAACTAGCCAGGCGTGGTATCAGGCACCTGTAATCCCAGCTACTCCAGAGGCTGAGTCAGGAGAATCGCTTCAACCCAGGAGGTGAGATGGAGGTTGTATTGAGCCAAGATTGTGCCACTGCACTCCAGCCTGGGCAGCAAGAGTAAAACTCCATCTCGAAAACAAAACAAAACAAAACAAAAAAATTGGAGCTTTGCTGTCACAAGCCAAGAAACTAACAGAAGCTGAAGAGAGGCCTGAAACTGATCCTTCATTAGTGCCTTCACAGGGAGCATACCCCTGCTGAGACAGAGCAGAAATGGGACTTGGCCCACTCCCACTGACCACCAGACCTTGCAGCACCACCCTCCAGGTGCCATACTAGCTGACCAGACCTTGCCAACTGTCTGAGAAAAAATAAGATAAGCATCATTCCACCATAAGGGAGTTGAGTCTATCATCTGCTGGTGCACAAAGTCAGGAGAATGACCCTGGTCTTATGATAATACTTACCCCTGACCTCATGATAATACTAAAGTCCCCACCCAGGGAGGGGCTTATTGCCATTTTCTAATCATGCAACGTATGTGTTAGCATGATTCTTTACTGCATCTGATCACCGCCCCCCATATGTGTAATGACACTCACCTAACCCATAAATTATGCATGTCACCCTCCTTAAGAAACCACAATGCATTCCCCTCGGGGAGCCAGCCAAGAATCCTTCCTCCTGCACTGTCTCTCTTCTGCGCAATCTTTTGGGGCATAAGCCTTCATAAAGCCTTGTC
The DNA here is from genome assembly GCF_009761245.1 of Sapajus apella. Taxonomy (NCBI): domain Eukaryota; kingdom Metazoa; phylum Chordata; class Mammalia; order Primates; family Cebidae; genus Sapajus; species Sapajus apella. The sequence goes on along the minus strand of NW_022437089.1, from coordinate 2,650,717 downwards.
TGGGAAACTTTGCTTGGCCTTGTATCAACTTCTGTTTCAAGGGAGCCTAAGAACATGTGATCAGGAACACTGCCAACATCTTTATTTCCAACTTCTGGACTTCGAAGCTGTGAGACAACAAATCTCTGTTGTTGTTTTAAGCTGCCCATTTTGTGGCACTTTGTTACAGCAGCCCTGGGAAACAAATGCAGGCACATTCTGCTCCATCTGCGACTCTCTCCAGACCACAGCTGCTACCCAAGCCCAGACTATGACAGGCTGAGGGACAGAAGCAGGACCCTTCGCAGGCTGCCATCAGTGATGGATGGTCACTTCCAGCCTTGACTGTCTGGGAGCTCCAGCCTCAGCTCTCAGTTTCCTGGAGCAAGAGGGAGGATGAGGACAAGGAGGAAAGAGGGTGTTGGCCTCCCAGGAACTGTCCCTGATCTTCTACCCTGCTGTCCCTGAAGCTGCCCCTGAACCTCCACCCTGAGCTCAGCCGAGAGCTGTCCCTAAGCCTCCACCCTGCTGTCCCCAGAACAATCATTGAGCCTCCACTGTGCTAGCTCAGAGCTCAGAAAGCCCAGGGCTGGTCAAACCCCACCCCTCACTCCTCCTCTGGCCCCTCCTTCCAGTCATCAATACTTTGCAACAGCCATCAAGCCCCTTTTAATCTCTAGAAAGGAGGAGCAGGAGAACACTGGGACCAGCTCCAGCCTCCATCCAGACAGGACCTCTGATCACTGCTCGGGGCCCCTTCTTAGGAGGTTCAGTCCCAGACGAGGGCTCCAGAGACTTCAGTCCATTTTCCCAAATGGACATGATGCATCAGGGACCTAGAGCGTCCAGGACCGAGGCTTGTTGAAGACAGGAGGTAGCAACATGCCCCGGAGGTCCTCATGCAGCCTGGGCCTCTGGCAGTGACCAGCCAGCATCCAGGCACCTCCTTCCTGGGTCTCCAGGCCCTGATGCTCACAGGAAAGGCCACGGGCCAGGGTTGGGATGGACCCAGAGCTCTGCATGTTTCTAGGGAAGGTTGAGGGGTGGCATCCCCCGTAGCAGTCCAAGACACCACAGTAGTCACTGCTGCTGCTGCTGCCCTCTGAGTTTGGGGGAGCTGGCCTGGTGGGGGACATGGGGGTCCAGTCCTCCTGTGGCAGATAGGCAAGCGTCTGTGCCCTCCACTCCGTACACCCTGCTGGCAGCACATCCTCTGAGCTCAGAGTCCCCAGGATGCTGGTCCCAGTGTTCTCCTGCTCCTCCTCCACGCACACAGATTTCCAGGGATACACTGGGCCACAGGTGAGCAGTGCAATGGCCTCCTGGACGCAGGGTTCCAAGGCTCCTCGTGAGGTGCCAGCACAGTCTTGGTTCAGCAGCACGCCGGTCCTGTGGGCCCCCATCCAAGTCTGGAACAGAGTGCGGGAGGAGGGAAGGGGTCAAGCAGCATGTTGAGAACTCATCCTGGGAGCAGCTGCCTCCTTTCTGGCAAGCCCAGCCTCCCTCCTCCTCCAGGAAGCCCTCCTGAAGTCCACACCCAGAGGCCAAGCAGCACCTGTGTCTTGAACATTCTGTCTTTGCTCCATGTGCCAGCCCAGCCTCAACATGGGACCCTGAGTCCCTTCAGGCCCTCATGACTCCCCCAGCACAGGGCCTGGTGCTCACAACAGCCTGAACTAAGGTACAGATGGTGATATCTGCCCAGGATAGAGCCAACGCTGACAGCATGTGCCTCAGGGCCTTTCAGCAGCTACTGAGACTGGGCACTCCTACCTGAAACACACACACACAGGAGTCACTGTCAGGACTGGTGACTTTCAAAGCACTTGGCTAAGACCAGCAGAACTGGATCCTTCTGTGGGGCCACAGGAGGCCTCCCACATCCAAAAAGAAGCTGTTCCCTTGGTGGGACCAGGAGCCTCCAGCCCATGCACCACACACACCACACCCTCCATCATTGCACTACTCTCTGGAGACCAACCTATGGCACCAGATCCCCGCCCGAGGGTCTAAATAAACCCTGGCAGGTGCCCTGGTTCTCTAGGGAAGGGCTGGTGCCTGCAACAGGATGACAGTCCAGGTGACCGTCACAATCTGTGCCCTGCTCAGCCTTGTCCTAAGCTGCCCAGGTTCTTGACAGTCACACCTACCACCTTAGGGAAAAAGACGGGTACTGTGAAAAGAGCCAGGTGCCAGTTCATGGTTCGAATTCTATTTTTGGACAAAAATCTTGAAAACTAGCCTCCTTATTGAGAGGGAAAAAGATTTTTCTGCACAGTAAGCAAGAACCGTGGTGTGGAGGGGACATCCTTGCCACAAAGGGTCCAGGGATGCCCGAGGGCATCCGGGAGTGAAGATCTGGAGAAGAGGGGTCAGCTTGGCCCAGACCCCAGGGAGGGGCCCTCACTGCTTCTTGTCCTTTGCCCAAAATGAGGAGTCTGAAGGGAAAAACCAGAGACCACTCACTGGAGCCCTCCCTCTCCCCCTCCTCCCACCCAGGGGCCATGAACCTCCAGCCCAGCAGGGAGGGGAGGGCCTGATGCAACCCCCAAGTTGCTCACTGGTTCCTCGGTTGTGGGAGCCCAACTTGGGGGGAAGGGAGGGACGTGCAGAGCCCACTGCTCAGCTGTGGTGCCAGCATGCGATCCGAGGGGGACCAGGGGACCAGGCAGAGCAGGAGCCCAGAGGCAGTGAGAGCCCCAGTGGCAGTGCATCCACCACAGACCCTTCCCCACAGACATCTTCGCAGAAGGAGGAGGTGAGGCACATGGTGGATGCAGACAGGTATAAACCAGAGGGGACAGAGATAAGTCACGAGACATTTACATTTTTTCCATCAACAATGAGACTGGAGACATGAGAACAGAACGACATCAGCAATGGGAAATAAAGCTAATTTTTTCCCCATTTGGAACATGGTATAAATCAAAATTCACTTAATATACAAAAAGGGCTCCAAGCACGGACAAGGCTGCCACATTGGCTGCCAACCCTCATGAAAGCTATCATCTTGGGCACGCCAGTTTCTAGTCAAGCCCTGCCCCCCACACCCTGCCGTGTTCTCTGCACAAACCTGGAAGTTCCCATTGTGCATATTGTAGAGGGGCTGGAAGAACGCCGCTGGAGAGGGCACGTTCCGGTAGAAGGTTCTCTTCACCCTGAGGCCAGGAGAGGCCAGTCAGAGGCCTATGGCAACCCAAGTGGCCTGAGGTCACTGCAGAGGCTGAGCCTCTCTTCTATCTCATCACATCTCAACCCACTCTCAGGTCAGGACCCATCTGGGCCTCCTTGCCTAATGGCCACATGGGACTGATTTATGCCGAGGCACACGTCCTTTACAGCGTGAGCTGCAATGGCAGGTTCAGAACAGAGAGTAGACCTCGTCAACTTCCCTGCAAGCCTGTCCCCATTTTCCCCACCTCAGGGATCACCACTCATATCTCATCCAGCCACATGTCCCCTCTATTTCTCCTCCTAAGACCCTGCAATTCCCTCTACTTTCCTGCCTCCAGCAGGTCTCCCATGTCCCCTTGTCCAGCAATCCATCCTTCAAAAGATAAACTAGGTTGTATCACACAGTTTCACACTTTCCTTTGCTCCAAGGAGAAGCCAAGTGCCCTCCCCCTTGGCCCCACCCAACTGCCCTCTCCCCACACCCTCTTCCTCACATCTGCTGCCTGACACGGCCCCAGTACCCTCTCTTGAAACCTGATATGCAGTGCATGAGGCATGATGGTTTATTTAAGGAGCGCCCTTGTCCAACTTGTTCTCTAATGCATCTGCCAGGGTGAGAACAGTGTCCTGTGCACACCAGATGCCCCAAATGTCCTTTCATAGAATGTATGAACAGATGAACAAACAGAGCTCCTCCATAGGCAGGAGACCAGGACGTTGGGCTCCTGATCTCCGTGATTCTGGGTTTGGTTGGGACCAAGCTGTCCTTATCTTCAGCCTCTGCCACAGATCCCCCTTCCCTTCTCTCCCCTGACAACTTGAGAACCCTCTTCTGGCCCACAGTGAAGACTTGAAAAGCCCACACCACTGTTAACCTCGACAGTGGAGGGGGAAGGGAGGAACCAGACAGAGGTGGCCCTTGATACCCCACCCACCACACACTCACACATGCACATAGAGATACATCTGCACACATACACTAAGACATGTACACCCTTACCCTTTCACACAAGTACACACACACACACATACACATACACACATCAGCTACCTACCTGGGCGACAGCTTGAACAGAAGGTAGATCAGGCCCGTCAGCAGGAGAAAGACAGACACACCAACAAGGATGGTGTCTGGGCGCCCCAAGGGTGGGATCAGAGGGCCTATGGGCAGGAAGGGCCCAGGGTTGTGAGCAGCCTCAGTGCCAGGAGGCTCCCCACAAACCTACATGGCAAAGGTGCACCCTTTAGTGCCCTGGGCCAAAGTGGAAGGTTTGTGATGGGCCTTGGAGGTTTGTGTCACCTGCTGAAGGACCTTGTATGAGCCACACTCCTGGGCCTCACTCTTCCCATCTTCCACATGTTGGGTCACAGGTCCATGGGACCTCTCAGCACTGCAGTGCACAAGAGTCAGCCCAGCTCTCATTAAGGACACTGAGGTCACGTCCAGCCTCCACGCAGGAGCACCAGCCCTGGTGTGCAGCCCTGTCGACCTCACTCCTAACAGGAGCCACTGACTAAAAGTTCCAAGGAAGCCCCAGAGTTGGCAGGTGTTTGATTCCTCCCTGTAGACCTCAGACCTTCAGAGGAAGGGGGTCAACTGGGGCATGGCTGCTTCAGGGACGGGCTTCCAGGAGGTCGAAGGGGTGCAGGGGTGAGGTGAACAAGGGAGAAGACACCCAGCCCAGACTCTGGAAGTGCAGGAGCCACAGCAGTGCCCACCTTGTCCCTCGGGAGCCTGGAAGCACACAGGCTGGCTCCACTCGCTCCACTGGCCTGTATAACGCTCTTCCTCTGCCACGTCATCCTCCGTCATGGCCATCTGGACACGCAGCCTGGCCTCATGGATAAAGCCAGGGTCCAGCTCAAAGGCTTCAAGTATAAGCCAGGTCACCCCAACAATGTGATCCCTGTGCTGGGCCCGCTGTGGGGGTGGAGACAGTTAGCAGGTGCTGAAGGTGGGGCTGCAACCTTCAGCCCTCGAGAATACACACGTCTTATATACTTATATAACACACACATAAACACACCTGTGTTAACACACAGGCATGCTTGCCACCTTCACATGCACACACACAGAGAAGGCATACTTCCACACTCACACTCACACACAGACACAGCTGCATTTGCCCCAAATACACATATGCACACACAGGCAAACATATCTACGGGGACACTTTCACACTCATCACAGTTACATGCACACTCATAAGCACATGCGTGTACACATGAGCACATTCACACTCACCACAGTTGCATACACACTCATCCACGTAGGCACACTCACATATACAAACGCAAGGCACCGGCACACTTGTATGTACACTTACATATAAACACACAAACATGGGTGCACATACAGGCACACTCACCACTCTTATGTGCACACACTCACAGAGACACAGGCATACTCACCCTAATTCCCATGCACATAAACAAAGCATACACGTGCATGTCAGTATATGTGTATGTACACACACACCTAGCTCTAGTTCCTCCCCTCCTCATCACTACAAGTTGACATCTCCCTGTGTAGAGTGGGGATTCTGCCCTGGGCTGCTGTTCCCAGGAGAGAGGACTCCAGAGAAAACCAGCCAAAGTGTTACCTCCCAGGCCTCTTCCTGCTTCTTGAAGGCCAGCTCATAGCTGAGAAGTGTGGTCAGCGGCTCCAAGGCAGGACTGATGATCCAGGTCAGCATGCAGTGGCCAGAGCTGACATTGCTCTGCAAGTCAGAGGGCGGATCTAGCTTAACTGGAACAGAGTGAATCCATGTGAGGCTGAAGATCCATGTGTCTGGGTCTGTCAGTCAGCACACCCAAGACTGGGGATCTGAAAGATTCCCAAGGGGCATGGTCAAGGCCCTCTCCGACCAGACACCTCACTGGGAGACTGGTCCAGTAAAGCCCCAGGCAGGACAGGACAGCAATCACTTCCACAGGCCTCTGCAGCGAGATTAGGTGGTTTCTAAATATTGCTTCCCTTTGCTTCGCAGTCAACATGCTGGGATGACTGAAGAGCATTTCACATGACTTAAATGGCACCCCGTGCCCCAACTAGCAGCCCTGCATCTTTATTTCCTGCCAAAACCCTTCCCCTGCAGCAACCACGTGGGCCCTACCCTCCCAGGGGCCAACACTGCCCCCAGCCCTGGATCTCACTTGGCAGGGACTGAGAACACTCACTGGGCCCACAGGGGTCACAGGCTGCAGGGCCTTGCCCCCAGCCCCCAGGCAGCCAGGATGTTCTTGCCAAGGGGTCCCGCCCCAGGCCTATAGCCACTGCTCACCATGTCTCCGGGGCAGGTACTGTGGGTCCACCAGGCTGACCTGCTCCCTCCCAGACACGCAGTGGTGGAAAGTGATGGTGAAATTGTCAGATGGCAGGATCACCGCCTCGGGGGGCAGCAGTACAGTGCACTCACCGCCCTGCAAGATGCACTTATGTGTGCTGCCAGGTGCCTGGTTGCTGGAAAGGCCATGTATCAGAACCACAGGGCTGCTACACTGTCCTGGTGCAGCTGCTGCAATCCTAGGGACCTCACCCTCATCCCAGCAGAGTGCTCAGTGGGTCCCCACTTGCACTCACACAGTGTCCTGTGAAAGACACTGGGCACCATTACCCAGGTGGGCATGGCCCTCCATCCTCACCTGGTGAAGAGGAGCCAGGGGCTGGAGCCCTGGGCCAGCTCTGGGGCAGACCAGTGGCAATCGATCCTGAGAATGTTGTTGGTGAGGCAGGTGAAGGTTCCAGCCCTTGGCCCTGGAGACAGTGATCGTTGGGAGCCCACAGTAAGTGCTTCAGGGCAGAGAGGGTTGGGTGGATCTGATAGCTGACACCCTCGCAGGGCAGTCACCAGTGAATGATCCCAGAATCTATTCAGGGAAGCACTGGGAGGCCTGGGAAGTGATGAGCTCTGACTCATGGTACACGGGCCAGTTAGACTCACGGAGGTGTCAAGAGGGTGAAGGAAGTGAGACTAAGGTCGATCCAGACATCGAAGGTAGGGAGGTAAAGGTCAGAGACTAGAGACTGAGGTCCAGGCTGACCCCTAGAGGACATGACCCAGCACAGTTTGAGACAAACTTTTCCCTAGGGGCTCGACAGAGGACAACCCAGTCCCCCAAACATGCCCTAGTTCTCCACCTACCTCACACAGACACTAGTGCCCAGCCCTCACCTCGTCCTTCCCCTGGGACGGAGACTCCCGAGCAGACACAGGTGCAGATGCAGATGCAGGCCAGGAGCCAGGTGCCCATGTCTTGCCTCAGGGCCTCACTCTCCAAGGTCCAGCCTGCAAGGGACTGGGCTGAGGGCCCTGTGCAAGCCATCCCTCTCTGGAGGGATGCTCCCCATGAATTGCTCCCCAGCAGAGCACTGAGTGGGTACCCCACTTGCACTCACACAGTGTCCTGTGAAAGACACTGGGCACCCTGTCCAGTCTATCATTGATGGGCATTTGGGTTGGTTCCAGGTCTTTGGTATTGTAAACAGTGCTGCAATGAACATTCGTGTGCATGTGTCCTTATAGTAGAACGATTTATAATCTTTTGGATATATTCCCATATACACCATGGAATATTACGCAGCCATCAAAAACGATGAGTTCGTGTCCTTTGTAGGGACATGGATGAACCTGGAAACCATCATTCTAAGCAAACTGACACAAGAGCAGAAAATCAAACACCACATGTTCTCCCTCATAGGCGGGTGTTGAAAAATGAGAACACATGGACACAGGGAGGGGAGCACTGCACACTGGGGTCTGTTGGGGGTAAATAAGGGAGGGACAGCAGGGGGTGGGGAGTTGGGGAGAGATAGCATGGGGAGAAATGACAGATATAGGTGAAAGGGAGGAAGGCAGCAAATCACACTGCCATGTGTGTACCTATGCAACAATCTTGCATGTTCTTCACATGTACCCCAAAACCTAAAATGCAAAAAAAAAAAAAGACACTGGGCACCATTGCCCAGGCTTTACTAATAAGGAACTGAAGCTCAGAAAAGCCATTTGACCCAGCCAAAGACTCATGGCTGCAGTGTGTAAGATGCACCCTCAAACTTAGATCCTGTACTCTGACTCAGCTAGGTCTCCAAGTCTGCCTCAGCCAGCCCATCCCCCCCACCCCGCAGGGGAGTCAGGGTTGGGGGAACTGGTCACTCGCATTCACAGGCAAGGAGCTGAGTCCTGAGAAGGGGAGATGACTTACCCAGGGTCACACAGACAACCTCTACACAATTTTATTTTTAAAATGGAGTCTCCCTCTGTTGCCCAGGCTGGAGTGCGGTGGCGCAATCTCGGCTTACTGCAACTTCTGCCTTCCCAGTTCAAGTGATTCTCCTGCCTTGGCCTCCCAGGTAGCTGGGATTACAGGCGTCCACCGCTACCGCCAGCTAATTTTTTTGTATTTTTAGTAGAGACGGGGTTTCACCATGTTGGCCAGGCTGGTTTTGAACTCCTGACCTCAAGGGGTCCACCTGCCTTGACCTCCCGAAGTCTTGGGATTACAGGCATGAGCCACCATGCCCAGCCTCTATGCATTCTCTGTCCTTTTTGTCAACTTAAATAAAGACCCATCCCAGGGTTCTGCCCCAGGAAGGTGGACAAGGATGGCAGTGGGGTATCTGTGCAACAGATGGCGCTTCCTGAACTCTGTCTGTGGCATCCCTGTTCCAAGGTGGCTGCCAAGGAGAGCACCACCAGAAGGGCAAAGCCCCCCATGCTGGAGTGTGAGGCCTGAGCCCCAGGATCCCTGTGGGAGCCAGAGGTTGGCTGGAGATGAGGGGCTGGGTATCAGGAAGTACTTGGGTGTGGGAAGGCTGCTGACGCCCTATCACCCCATTTGCAGCTCCAGATGGTACACTGATAGCCCCTAGGCAGGAAGCAGGGCCAGCCTGGTTATACAAGACTGATTAGTGATAAGGAAGGAGAAAAAAAACAGACATGCATGCAGATTACAGCACGCACACCCTTAAGAAACCTGCACATCCTCAATGGGCAGTAGGCACTACCCTAACCCCACTCCAAGCCACTCCCGACAGCGTATCCAGGTACCCACAGGACAGTCCCCATTAAGACTGATGATCAGGAAGTCTCACCCTTCCCTAGAATGGAGCGTGCAGCCTGGCACCACTAGCCACAGCATGAAACACCACGGCAAGTTCTCTGCAGCAGTGCCTGTCCGTCCCTTCTTGCAGCAGTTCCTGGAAAGGTGGGAATGGGGAAGACAGCCAGCTCTTGGGATATGTGAGGGCAGGGTTGGAATGATTACCAGGACCTGAAGGAAGCACAGGCACAACAGCCACACCTGAGAGCTGACCTAGGCCCCAGGAAGGATGACCGCTACACCAGCTGTGGAGAAACACCCATATCTGGGTAGAATCAGGCCAGGCCAGCCATAGGCTAACCCAGAAGCAGATGGCTTGAGATCGAGGAGTGGGATGGCTCCAAGCTCAGCAGGCCTCATTTCTAGACAGGGAAGAGGGATGGTAGGGCAGGATCCACATGTGACACCTGAGAACTACAAAGCAAGACGAGAGAGTTAAGTACAACGACCGCGACAGCTATCTGAGGGGAAGGTCTCTGCTTTTCCTCTGTACTGTACTGAAAACTTACACCTGTACCTGGTGAGCTGAGCAGGGCAGGGTCGCCAACCTCCTACAGGTGAGGAAACTGAAGCTCGGAGACCTGGAACCTGCCCAATACCTGGCTCCTGACACCTCTGTTCTTGGCACATTCCCACCAGCTTCTACAAAAGCCTGTGAACTTCCTGAGGGCAGTGCCTGTGAGGTAACCCTCAACACACACCCCCACAGAAGGCACCACAATGCTTTATAAATGGGGTGGTTGCAGGCAGAGCTGCCTTCCTCCATCCTTGACCACAGGGCCAGTCAGTCTGGGCAGGTGCACACAGCCCAACCCGCAGGCTCCCTGCTCCTGGATGTCACCAGGGAGGCCTCACCACAGCTCAAACAACACCTGGTCACAGGACAGTTGTGAGAGCAGGAGGGAAACCCAGTATCTGCAACCTGGGATAGAGCTGTCCCTGACACCCCCAGTCCTGCTGGGGAGCCTGGCTGACATCACTGCCCAGCACAGCCTCTCCCACATTGGGTCTATAGACATAGCCTTCAGTCCATGGGTCACTTTTTTATCTCTTCTGAGATCCCCACCTGTTCCATGGCCTCAGTGTCAAGCTCTGGCCCAGATGGCTACTGAGCCTCATGGCCTGCCTGCCCTGGTTCCCTGGGCCACTGTGAAGCTGTGGGCTGCCCTTTAGCTGGAGCCCTGCCTCAAACCACAGGCTCTGCCACACCCGCAGGAGGGTCTTCAGACAGGCTCAGCCCTTCACCCTCCCTGGCCCTCATCCCCTGAGCACTCACCTAACACCAAGCAGAATTTTAGACCAGAGCAGGCAACCATCATAGAGGCTGGCTAGGTAGCCCTGGGCTCCTCTGTGCCTTGAAGCACACTCTCCAAGTTGGCCTTATACAATTACACAGAGCCCATTATATATATATTTTTGAGACGGCGTCTCGCTCTGTCACCCAGGCTGGAGTGCAGTGGCGTGATCTCGGCTGACTGCTACGTCCGCCTCCCGAGTTCAAGTGATCCTCCTGCTTCAGCCTCCCAAGTAGCTTGGATTACAAGCATGTGTCACCACATCTCACTAATTTTTGTATTTTTTTTTTTTTTTTTGAGACAGAATCTCACTCTGTCACCAGGTGCCAGGCTAGAGTGCAGTGGCGCGACCTTGGCTCACTGCAACCTCCACCTCCTGGGTTGAAGCAATTCTTCTGCCTCAGCCTCCCGAGTAGCTGGGACTACAGGGGCCTGCCACCACGCCCAGCTAATTTTTTTTGTTTGTTTGTTTTTTTAGTAGAGACGGGTTTCACCATGTTGGCCAGGTTGGTCTAGATCTCTTGACCTCGTGATCCATCTGCCTCGGTCTCCCAAAGTGCTGAGATTACAGGCGTGAGCCACCGCACCTGGCCTAATTTTTGTATTTTTAGTAGAGACAACTTTCACCATGTTGGTCAGGCTAGTCTCAAACCTTTGGCCTCAAGTGATCCACCCATTTTGGCCTCCCAAAGTGCTGGGATGAGAGGCATGAGCCAACACACCTGGTCCAATTTTGTCTGTTTTAATGGGGGCAGGGAAGCATATCCTGGTTCTTCTGGCCCATTCAGGAGGCTGGCAGCTATTGAGGTGGATAGGATGGAAGTTGCTATTTAAGTGGACACTTGTCCAGCAAGGTCTTCTGTCAGCTTGGGGGAAGAGGAAGAAATGCAGACCCTGGTACCCTAGACGCAGCTGGAGCCCAGGGTCATGGAAGCTGCCACAGAAGATGGGGCTGGACCACATGAGGATTTCCTGTGGCACAATGGGAATCCCCAGTGCTGTTGGGCAGAGTGTGTGAGGTGCTGACAGGGGTGGGGATGAGCAAGAGGCAGAAATGGGGGCGGAAAGGCCAGCTGGAGGCAAGTACAGATACAACGGACACCCCACATAGAGGGTGCAGGGAAGACAGGGTGGGAGAGAGATGGCACCAAGACGCATTTTCCAAACACTTTCAGAGAAGAGGATGAGGAGCAGTGCTGCATCTGTGAGGGAACCCACTGTCCCCTCTGCCAGCTTCCCTCCCCATCACAGGCCTGGTCCTTCATGAGGCCCTCCCCCATTCCACGGTTGGCCTCCCCCGCTGGACGGAACCCCTGAGATTAAGTACAGCCACCTCTCGTTGTGCACAGCCCTGAACCGACAGGACCCAAGGGTTGGGCAGGGGCCATGGGCCAGGGCTGGAGTAAAGGTATTGGCACAGATTCCTGGAGTCTGCAGTTGAGACAGAAAAATGATGCCCATTCTCTTCCTGCTGTCTTTGTGAAGAGGTACCCATGTGTTGCCTGCTCTGCCCACAGCCTTGCTACCCCACTGCAGTTGAAGGTCATCACTGTGTGATGTCCCTACATGAGGCTTCTTGAGCCAAGACCCTGTCTGATCATGTTGCATCCCCTACACCCATCTCAGCTGTTCGATAAATGTTTTTCCAACCCCTCCACTCTGGCAGAGGCTGCCCTTGCTTCTGGATGATGTTCATGTTGTGAGTATCCAGAAGCAGGGCTCTGGGATGCTACTTAAAGATGTGCTGTGAGGATACCCACTCTTGGTACTAATCTACCTTATGTAGCTAAGCTCTGGAAAGAGAGTGAGCCCAGAACAGCATAAGTCACAGGAAGAGCAGGGTGCAGGTAGGGCAGAGGCGGATCCCAGCAGGGCCCACATCCTCCAGACTATCTATATCCCAGGAAACTGAGAGGGCTATGCTCTTTCCAAAACAAACCCTCTCCTCCCCGTCCTCTGCTTGGCTGGGTTGACCCTCCATCTGGAATTCCACCCTCACTTGCTGCCTCACACACAGCTCCAGTGGGGTACCCCAATCCTCCTGGCTCCTCTTCTACCCTAAAACAACCAAATGCCTGGGGGTTGCTAGAGGTTTTCCCGGCCCTGGGCCTAGACCTCAGCTCCACCCTGTGGCCATGACAATTGAAGCCCAAGTAGGCCCATTCATTCTCACCCCCACAAAGGTCAGTTCAATCATTGAGGAAGCAGAGTTCCTTCCATAATTAGAAATTCTGCCTGACAAACACAATGGCCTTCCCTCCATCCAGTTGGAGCATGGCCACGCTGGCCACAGCATAACCCATGACCCCTACAGGACTGGAAATTAGTTTCTAATCCTTGAGTTCAGCCCTGCAAATTTTGCTATCTCTAAGACATACCCAAGGCCAGGACACCAGAGGAGGTAAAGCTACGGTTGCACTCTAAAATGACATGCTTCCACAGTGGCTCCCTGGGCCCATGGATGGAGGGCCACTTGTCCCTCTCTACCTCCTGAATTTCATGCTGACTTGAGATGCTGAGAAGCCCAAAGCACAGACTCACCTTCCCAGATGCATCTGCCCAGTCCCATCACAAGTCTGAGGCACCCCCAACCTGGAGGTGACTTGTCACCCAACTGTCTCTGGGTGCACAGCAAAGACCCTCAGCCTGATTCAGGAGATAACTGCAGCAGCTGGTGACGTGAGCCTTGCACGACAAGTTCACACAGGCCGCCCACATCTGAAACCACAAGCGCATTACAGAGCTGCTCTCCCGAGCAGAGCTGAGAAGCGTCTGTGACTGCTGATCTTGTAAGCCAGGGAACTGTGAGACATGACAGCCTTTCATCCCCCATGACACTGAGGACTGCCAGACATAGACTTTAGTGATTTGTCTACTGACCGGCAAGTGAGTGTCCACTGTGTTCTTCCCAAGAAACACCACTGAGATGCATTAAACTGGCCCCAGGAGGTGAGGACCCTGTGCACATGCAGACCCCCAGAAGTAGCCACTGTAAGCAGTTAGGCACAAGTACATGCAGAAATTTCTGGTTTTTCTTTTTTGGTTTTTTATTTTGACTGAGTCTCACTCCGTCACCCAGGCTGGAGTGCAGTGGTGCGATCTCAGCTCACTACAACCTCTGCTCCAGGGTTCAAATTATTCTCCTGCCTCAGCTCCCGAGTAGCTAGGATTACAGGCACCCACCACCAAGCCCTGCTAATTTTTTTGTGTTTTTATTAGAGATGGGATTTCACCATGTTGACCAGGCTAGTCTCAAACTCCTAGTCTCAAGTGATCCGCCCACCTCGGCCTCCCCAGTTGCTGAGATTACAGGTGCGGGCCATTGCACCCGGCCAGACACTTCTTAAGCTGAAACTAATACATATTTCTTAAAGACTCCTGCTGTCCTGCCACTTTGCAGCCTTCTTGTTCCCCTATGTTTTTGCACCATCTTTCTAGGTTGGCACATAAAACCTACCTCATGACTTTAGTGGTAGTATACACCATGGTTTAATAATTCCTGCAGTGGTCTAGGCCCAGTGCCTCACACCTGTAATCCCAGAGATTTGGGAAGCAGAGGCTGGAAGATCTCTTGAGGATCCCAGGAGGTCAAGATAGTCTGGGCAACAGGGTGACACCCTGTCTCTAAAAGAAAAACAGTAATAATCATAATTTCTGCAATGAACATTTGAATTGTTGTCTGTACATGCTGTTTTCATTTTTTTTTTTTTTTGAGATGGAATTTTGCTCTTGTTACCCAGGCTGGAGTGCATTGGTGCAATCTAGGCTCATCGCAACCTCCGCCTGCTGGGTTCAAACAATTCTCCTGCCTCAGCCTCCTGAGTAGCTGGGACTACAGGCGCGTACCACCATGCCCAGCTAATTTTTGTATTTTTAGTAGAAACGGGGTTTCACCTTGTTAACCAGGATGATCTCGATCTCTTGACCTCGATCCACCTGCCTCGAGCTCCCAAAGTGCTGGGATTACAGGCGTGAGCCACCGCGCCTGGCCTATTTTCATTTTTTTAAGAGACAAAGTCTTGCTCTGTCACTCAGGCTGGAATGTAGTGACATGATCATACCTCACTGCAGCCTCAAACTCCTGGGCTCAAGCATATATGCTATTTTAAATGAAGGTAGTGAACAATTCTGGGCATGGATCTTCAACCAACAGAGTGAGTCCTACTATAGGAAAAATCGATAGGGGTGGAATTGTGGGGTCTCAGGATTAGCATTTTAAAATATTGATAGAAGCTGAGAAGTGGCCCTACAAAAAAAATTTTGCACAGACTTTTACTCTCACCAACAATGTAAGAATGCCTGTAAACCCTCACTAACAGTAAACATTATCAGTCTTTTTAATCTTTGCCAATCTAATAGGCAAGATATTTCAATGTGGTTCTAATTTGTACTTCCTTGAGTGTTAGTCAAGATAAGCATCTTTTCATGTATTTATTAGTTGTGTGTTCTTTGGGGTCCCAAATAAGGTCATATTTCAATGTGTGTATATGTATGCACACGGTAGTGTGTGTATGTGTGAGTGTAACTGCACACATGTATGTATGACAGCACATATATGCACATGTGTGTGTTCTTGTGTGGGTCATGCACATCACAGCATCTTGGGTAGGGTTTGGGTAAGACTGTAGCTCTCTGGAGTCTGAGAACATAAGGACACACGAAGAGATTGAATCAAAGTCTCAAACCCATGAAACAAACACCTTAGCAATGACAAGGGACATGTCACATTTCTTTCTAACATTTGAATTTTAATCAACTTGGCTCCCATCTTATCTGCTACAAGCATATACTGTTCTACTCACTGGAGCCATCCCTGCACTAGTGTCCTTACCAAGACAGCTTCTTTCTTACTGTCAGTGTGCCTTCTGCCTTGCTGAAGCCAGAATTTACTAACCCAAGATCAGCAGACCACACTACCCATATCATAACCTCAGAAGCAGAGACCACAAGAGCTGGATAGGGATGAAGGAAATTCTCAAAAGAAACACCAGAGAAGAGAGCTCCAAGTTCTGCATCTAAATTCTACCCAAATCTCTGGATGACCCCTGAACTATACGTCTACAGGTTAACTCCAAGGAGCCCAGCTAAGGCTAAACAACCTGAATAGAAGTTTCAGCTGTTCCCCTCAGGACAGAGTTTGCTGCCTGCTAAAATAATAAACAAACAAACAAAAACAACATAAAAAAAAGTTTAAAACACTCTCCCGAGAAATAGAACACACAGTCTCAATAATGAATATCATGCACAATTTCTAACTTCAAAAGCAAAATTATCAGATACATGAAGAAACAGAACTATGTCACAAATATTTAAGAGAAAAGGTAATCAATGAAGATTGGCTTCTAAGAATAAGTTGTTGGAAATAGCAAAGGTTTTAAAGCGGATACTCTAACTATGCTTAAAGATATAAAGGAAAATATGCTCCCAATGAATAGACAGAAAATCTCAGAGGAGAAACAAAAACTATACAAAATAACCAAGGCCAGGTACAGTGGTTCACACCTGTAATCCCAGCACTTTGGAAGGCCAAGGCAGGTGGATCCCTTGAGATCAGGAGTTCAAGACCAGCCTGGCCAACATGGTGAAACACTGTCTCTAGTAAAAATACACAAATTAGCTGGGCATGGTGGTGCACACTTGTAATCCCAGCTACCTGCGAGGCTGAGGCAGAAGAATCACTTGAACCTGGGAGGCAGAGGTTGGTTGTAGTGAGCCAAGATCACTCTACTGCACTCCAGCCTCAGTGACAGAGTGAGACTCTGTCTCAAAAAAACAAAAAACAAAAAACAAAAGGAAAAGAAGCCAAAAATACATCTTTTTTAAAAAAAAATTTATTTTACTTTAGATGCGTGCTATATGTGGCATTTCTCCCCATGTTATCCCTCCCCACCCTCCCCTCCCTCCCCAAACCCTGTTGTCTCTCTTCTACCCCCTCAATCTACAAAGAACTAAAAATACATCTTAAATAAAAGGAATAGGCCAGGCATGTTGGCTGATGCCTATAATCACAGCACTTTGGGATGCTGAAGTGAGTGGATTGTTTGAGCCCAGGAGTTCAAGGCCACCCTGGGCAACATGGTGAAACCCCATTTCTACAAAAACAAAAATACAAAAAGTAGCTTGGTATCATGGTGAAACCCATCTCTACCAAAAATACACACACACACACACACACACACACATTAGCTGGGCATGGTGGTGTGTGCCTGTAATCTCAGCTACTCAGGAGGCTGTGGCAGGACAATGGCTTGAACCCAGGAGGTGGAGGTTGCAGTGAGCACAGATGGTGAGACAACCCTGAATAGAGTGGGCCACAGGGAAAAGGGAGGTCCAAATCCCTCAGAGACATCTCAGGGATCTCATAGTCCCTTATCTAAATCCAACATGGGTCCAATTCATTCTTCAATTCATTCCTACTCGCCCTTGGGTTGAAGTGTTAAAAACCGACCTCATTTTAACCCACAAACTCTCAAAAAGAAGTGTATAATTTTTTTTTTTTAATTTAGAGGTCCCATATGTTCAGACCTTTTTGGCTTTAACCCAAAACCAAAAATTACATAAAAATTATCATGTATGCTTCCAAGGAACTTCCTTGCTCCCTGATTCTGATGATCCTTCCCTTTGCCTATCACACTCTCCTCAGCCTGCTCCTGCTTTACCCACACCCTCTCCATCTGCTCCATCCCCCAATCAACCCCCCCATATCCAGATACTTTATGCCCCTCACATACTCACTCAGGAGTCACATATGCAACTCTTAGATCCCCCCCCTAAATCTCAAAAAGGCATTGGCACATTATTTTTTGTTAGCTAATAAACCCAAGACTCATCCCTATAATATTAACAGAATGGGAGCCTGTCATCACTGCAGGAATCCAGTACTCTGGAGTAGAGAATGTCTCAAACCTCTGCATTACAAGCCACCCCAGGATCCTTTCCTCATTGCAAACAAGAGGGTCATTAGAAGAGTAAGTGTTCCTCCCTCTCTCATTGTTGGGGGGGCAGCTCTTCCTTCTAGGCTGTTACAGGCACTACCTCACCAACTTATCTGACAAGGGGGTCCTACGGGACAAGGACAGGGGCAAGGGCAAGGACAAGCACCCTAACTCTATTCCTGGATTATGATCAAGCCTCTGAAAGTCATCCTCTAGATGACTGATAGGGCATTGAGGTCGTCCAGGGTCTTATCTTTTCCATCTCTATGGATGAGCCTCAGGCAAATCTGATTGTGACTGAACCAGAGATAATGTTCCTTATTGATATGGGGGCCAGTTATTCAGCTTTAAATGTTTATTAAGGCCCAATGTGCCAGTCCTCCATTTTCCTCAAGGGTATTGCATTAGTCCATTTTCACACTGCTATAAAGAACTGCCTGTGGCTGGGTAATTTAAAAAGAAAAGAGGTTTAATGGACACACCATTCCACATGGCTGGGGAAGCCTCAGGAAACTTGCAATCATGGTGGAAGGTGAAGGGAAAGCAAGGCACATCTTACACGGTGGCAGGAGAAAGAGCAAATGGGGAACTGCCACACTTTTAAACTATTAGATCTTGTGAGAACTCATTCACTATCACAAGAACAGCATGGAGGTAATCCGCTCCCATGATCCAATCATCTCCCACCAGGTCCCTCCCCTGACATGTGGGGATTACAATTCGACATGAGATTTGGGTGGGGACAGAGCCAAATCATATCATTCCTCCCTGGCCCCTTCCAAATTTCATGTCCTTCTCACATTTCAAAATCAATCGTGCCTTCCCAATAGTCCCCTAAAGAAGTCTTAATTTATTTCAGCATTAGCTAA
This sequence comes from Sapajus apella, assembly GCF_009761245.1. Classification (NCBI taxonomy): domain Eukaryota; kingdom Metazoa; phylum Chordata; class Mammalia; order Primates; family Cebidae; genus Sapajus; species Sapajus apella. The sequence goes on along the minus strand of NW_022437089.1, from coordinate 2,632,363 downwards.
AAAATCCACAGTCCAAAGTCTCATCTGAGACAAAGTAAGTGCCTTTTACCTATGAGCCTGTAAAATAAAAAACAAATTAGTTACTTCCAAGATAAAATGGGGGTACAGGCATTGGGTAAATGTTCCCATTTCAAATGGGAGAGATTAGCCAAAACAAAGGGGCAACAGGCCCCATTTCTGAAACCCAGCAGGGCAGTCATTAAATCTTAGAGCTCCACAATGATCTCTTTTGACTCCATGTCTCACATCCAGGAGACACTCATGCAAGGCATGGGCTCCCAAGGCCTTGCACAGCTCTGGCCTTGAGGTTCTGCAGGGTACAGCCCCAAAGCTGCTTTCATGGGCTGGTGTTGAGTGCCTGCAGCACTTTTCCAGGTGCATGGTGCAAGCCCTCAGTAGATCTACCATTCTGAGGTTTGGAGAATAGTGGCTCTCTTCTCACAGCTCCACCAGGCAGTGCACCATTGGGGACTCTGTGTGGGGATTCCAATCCCACATTTCCCCTCCACAATGCCATAGTAGAGGTTCTCCATGAGGGCCCCATTCCTGCAGCAGATTTCTGCCTGGACATTCAGGTGTTTCCACACATCCTCTGAAATCTAGATGGAGGCTTCCAAGCCTCAACTTTTGCCTTCTACATACCTGCAGCCCCCACACCATGTGGAAGCCACCAAGGCTTGGGGCTTTCGCCTCTAAAGCAATGGCCCAAGCTGTACCCTGGTCCCTTTTAGCCATGGCTGAAGCTGGGGCAGCTGGGATGCAAGGTGCCATGCCTTGAAGCTGCACAGATCAGCAGGGCCCTAGGCCCAGCCCACAAAATGCCCTGAAGACATTTTTCCCATTATCTTGTCTATTAACATTTGGCTCCTTGTTACTTATGCAAATTTCTGGAGCCAGCTTGAATTTCTCCCCAGAAAATGGGACTTTCTTTTCTACCACATGGCTAAGCTGCAAATTTTCCAAACGTTTATGCTCTGATTCCATTTTAAGCATGAGTTCCAATTTCAGACCATCTCTTTGTGAATGCATATGACTGTATGCCATTAGTAGCAGCCAGGCAATATCTTGAATGCTTTGCTGCATAGAAATTTCTTCCACCAGATATCCTAAATAATCTCTCTCAAGTTCAAAGCTCCATGGATCCCTTAGAGCAGGGGCACAATGCCACCAATCTTTTTGCTAAAGCATACCAAGAGTGACTTGCTGCAGTTCTCAATAAGTTCCTCATCTCCATCTGAGGCCACCTCAGCCTGAACTTTATTGTCCATATCACTATCAGCATTTTGGTCAAAACCATTCAACAAATCTCTAGGAAGTTCCAAACTTTCCCTCATCTTCCTGTACTCTTCTGAGCCCTCCAAACTGTTCCAACCTCTGCCTGTTACCCAGTCCCAAAGTCACTTCCACATTTTCAGGTATCTGATGGTTTTCTTATGATAGTGAGTTCTCTCATGCCCCACATTCCTGGTACCAATTTTCTGTATTAGTTCATTTTGACACTGCTACAAAGAACTACCTGAAGCTAGGTAATTTATAAAGAAAAATGGTTTAATTGGCTCACAGTTCTACATGGCTGGAGAAGCCTCCAGAAACTTACAATTATGGCAGAAGGCATCTTACATGGTGGCAGGAGAGAGATAGAGTGAACAGGATAGTGCCACACTTTTAAACCATAAGAAAACGATCAGATATTATGAGAACTCACTATCATGAGAAAAGCAACCCCATGATCCAATCACCTCTCAATAGGTCACTCCCCTGACATGTGGGGATTACAATTTGACATGAGATTAAGGTAGGGACACAGAGCCAAACCATATCAGGTATTGATGGAAAACACCAACAAGGCTGTTTTACACCAACAATCTCTTGTAAAAGGGAAGGCTGTGTCTTTAGCCACTCCTTTTAATCCTGCTAAGTTCTAAGTTCTCCTTTTCAATTATTAGGTCGTGACTTACTCAAAAAATCACAAGATAATTTATAGCTGAGACCCTACCTTCTAACTATGAACTCACACTTCATTAAAAGAGCTGCTACAGTCTATAGACCCTCACATTCTAAAACAAGTGCCATGTGAGGTTTGTAATAATTCTATCTCTGGCCATTCAATATCAGCTGATCCCATTATCATTCAGCTTAAAAATCCCAATAAGTTCTCAAGAACCAATACCCCCTGAAACCAGAAGCCCAAAAGGGTTAGAGCCCCTAATACCAAAATGTTTAACTCATGGATTATTGTGCCCATGCAACTCACATTGCAACACTCGCATTTTTGCTGCAAAGAAATCAGATGGGTCTTACCCACTAGTAGAGGACCTTAGAATTATTAATGAAGATGTTATTCCTATTCATCTCATTGTCACCAACGCTTATGCTCTTTTGGACAAATTCCCTCCACCACAGCTTGGTTTACTGTACTTGATCTTAAGGATACCTTTTTCTGCATTCTGTGCACTAAGTCAATTTTTGTTTGCTTTCGAATAGCAAAACCCAGATACTCAAATAACTTAATAATTAACTTGCACCATTCTGTCCTAGGAATTCAGAGATAGCCCCCAACTTTTTGGACAGGGCTTAGCTAAAGAACTGTCCATCCTGCAGCTTTTCCTAGATAGCAATCTACTTCAGTATGTGGGTGGCCTGCTAATCTGTAGTCCCAACAAGGCTGTTTGTTTGAGAGAAAAATACAGTACTAGTATTGAACAAACTTGCTGATAGTGGATATGAGGTATCTCCTTTCTTTTTGAGATGGAGTGTTGGTGTTGCCATGATGGAGTGCAGTGACACGATCTCGGCTCACTGCAACCTCTGCCTCCCAGGGTTCAAGTGATTCTCCTGCTTCAGCCTCCCAAGTAGCTGGGACTACAGTTGTGTGCCACCACACCCAGCTAATTTCTATATTTTTAGTACAGATGGGGTTTCACCATGTTGGCCAGGATGGTCTCGATCTCATGACCTCATGATCTGCCCACCTTGACCTCCCAAAGTGCTGGGATTACAGGCATGAGCCACCATACCCGACCATGAAGTATCTCCTTCTAAGGCACAAATGTGCACATAAAGGGTTCAATTTGGGAGTATTTTAACCTCTGGTACAGAGAGCCTCTCTAGCACTAGTAAAGATCTTATTTAAACACGACAACTCCAGTAAATAAATAACAGCTCCAGTCCTTTTTTGGGTAGGGCCAGGTTTTGCAGAATATGGATTCCTTTCTTCAGATAAACAGCAAAACCTTTATATGAAGCCTGAAAGGGTTCTTATAATCCTAACCCTAACCCTAATACTAACTCTAACCCCTAACCAAACTCCAACCCTAAACCCTATAAGCCCAGAATATCTGAGACAGGTCTCAGTTAATTTAGAAATTTTATTTTCCCAGGGTAGAGGACACGGGCCCCTGACACAGTCTCAGGCAGTCCTGATGACATGTACTCAAGGTGGTTGGAGCACAGCTTGCTTTTACACATTTTAGGGAGACATGAAACATCATTCAATATATTCTTACATATATTGAATCAAAGCAAGGGACAACTTGAAGCAGGGAGAGACTTCTAGGCCACAGGTAGGTAACAGGAAAAAAAAAAGATTGCATTCTGTTGAGTTTCTGATAAGCCTTTCCAAATGAGACAATCAGAATATGCATCTATCTCAGTAGGAAAAGGGATGACTTTGAAAAGAATGGAAGGCAGATTTGTCCTGAGCAGTTCCAAGCTTGACTTATCCCTTAAATTAGTAATTTTGGGACCCAAGATATTTTCCTTTCACAACCCTAACCCTTAACTTTAGCCCTGATCCTGACCATAATCCCTAACTCTGACCCTCACCCTAACCCTAATCTTTGTTCTGACATTCTAACTCTTTAATCCTAATCCCCAACTTCCATCCTATCCTTATCCTTAACTCATAATCCTTCAAAAATTCTCTCTCTCTCTTTTTTTTTTTTTTTTGGTATAACCTCTAATCCATAATGCCCTAAATAGTACATCAAGCCATAATTTTTTCTAATCCCAGTCGAGTACTGAATCAAACATACAATGTCACCAGGGCAAAAAACTAAACATTAATAAATCTTATAATTATGGACTTAACAACGTTTAGCCAAATCGTAGTAAGTGGAATTTGGTACATAGTGAAAACATTATACACCAAAAAGAGGTACTTTTTTTTCAGAAAATCAAAGGTTTTTCAACATACTAAAGCCATTAATCTTCCACATACTATATAATTAAAATGATGGAAAACCACCACGTGTTTATCTCAATTGTTACAGAAAGTGCTTAAAGATAATCAGCATATTTAATGATAAAACAGCCAGTAACCTAGAGATTCAAATTTTCTTCACACGATAAAACACCTTTATGCAAAACCCATAACAATCATCATCTGAATTTTTGGGACCCAAAGCTTTAAGATCAGGAACACAGCACTGATGCTTACTTTCATCATTGTATCCAACACTGTACTGGGAGTTTCATCCAGAACAATTAGAAAAATATATATATACAAAGTCATTCATATGTGACAGAAAAAAGTAAAACTACCTCCTCACAGATCCCATGATCTCATATACAGAAAATCATAAGGAACCAACAAGAAAATATTAAAGCTAGTAAAGAAATTAAGCAAAGTTACAGGACAAAATATCAATACAAATATATATTTCTGTACACTAGCAATAAATTATATGAAAATGAAATTAAGACAACAATTTCATTTCTGAAAAATAAAAGGCTTGAATACCTCCAACTGCCCTGGAACCCATAGGGGCAGGCAGTTGGGGGTGGGAGATGGCCCTGGAGTAGGGGCTGTGGTGCTCCATGGGGACTTGGCAGCAGTGGCTGTGGGGCTAACAAGAAACAACTAAATTTCCTGGAGAATCAAAGTAGAATTCCTTAAGAACATAATGGAAAAAGAGAAGAAAACCTATGGTGGCTGTGAAAGTCCTGATGCAACAATGTCAAATGGATATCTTCTGAGTCATAAATATGTTGTAAAAAGAGAACATGCCCAAACATCAGGAACAATGAAACCCATGTTTAGTGGCCCAGGTCATTTTGCCGATAATGAAACCAATGAGGTCAATTAGAGAGAGATCTCTTCACATGTTCTGCCAAAAGCATGCACATATTCTACTGACGAGTTTCGCTATACCTACAGTGCCACAGAGATTCCTACGTTCCCATTTCACCTGAAATGGCACTAGAACTGCTGAGGCTGTGAACTTCCTAGATTGTTAATAAAATAAATTATAATAAACTGTTAACTCTTTCAGTGTTTAAGACCTGTACTTGAGTTACTATTTTTTTCATGAAGAGCACATTCCCTGTATGGAGTGGAACTATTTCATTGCAAAGAAGATTGTCTTCTGTTTTTTGCATGACAGAGTTGAAATTTGTTTGCAACATCAACAAAATAAGGACATTTTCACAAACTGAGAAATAAACAAATATGCCAATTCATAGTTGGTTTTGCCTTATCTTTTGGATATGACTTTTAAAATCAGAGCAATGATGACATAGTAAGTGCTAAAAATTCAGCATAAATGAACGTGTTCTACAAGTAAATAATGGAGATAAGTGTTTTTATGTATTTAGCGTTTTTTTTTTTTCAGAAAACTATTTCCATCTTGAAATTTCTTATGTGCTTTGATAAACTTCAGTATTGTTTAAATGTGTCCTGTCATTTTTATTGCTACAATTTAAGAAGTTTATTTAAAAACAATTTTGGAAGGTTATTAGGTACAACTTTTGAAGAAGTAACTGAACTATAGCCAGATAGTAAATAAGTCAACCATACAACTTAGAGTTCTTGTGCATTATGCCTCTTTTGGGCAATTCAAAGTACTATCTTTTCATTGACTATAAAGTGTCCTTTGCAATTTCCAAATCAGAAAGAAAAAAAAAAAAGCTGGGCATCATAGCTTACACCTGTAATCTCAGTACTTTGGGAGGCCAAGGCGGGAGGATTGCTGGAGCCAAGGAGTTAGAAGCTGCAGTGAGCTATGATTGCCCTACCACACTGCTACCTGGGCAACAGAATAAGGCCCTGTCTCAAAAAACAAACAAACAAAAAATCAACATTAATTATGTTTTTTATGAATAAATTTAACCAAGGTGCAAGACTTAGACATGGAAAATTACAAAATATAAATTCAAGAAACCCTAAATAAATGTAAAGTAACAAGCGTTGGCAAGGACTGAGATAAATTAAAGCCCTTAAATACTGTATGTGGAATATGAAATGGTGCAGGCTATTTGCAACATATTTGGCATTTCCTCAAAAAGTTAAAAATAAAATTACCATATGATGACAATTTCTTTTATTCAGTGTCATTTCGTTACAACACTGATGAGGGGAGACAATCAATCTGTGGCCAGAACCACTGTTTGTGTGGAGTTTGCATGTTCTCCCCACATCTATGTGAATTTTCTCCAGGTACTCTGGTTTCCTCCCACATTCCAAAGACGTGCATATTAGGTGAAGTGCTGTGTCTACATTGTTCCAGCCTGAGTGAGCGTGTGTGTGTGCTTCCTGCCCAGGGTTGGTTCCTGTTTTGCACCATGAGCTGTTGGGATAGAACTCAGCAGAGTTCTGGCCACCTGTGACCATAAACTGGATAAATAAATCATGTTACTTGTTTTTATTAATCCTTCTTAAATGGATGTATAGTGTATGTAAATATCAATGTTTAACATTAAAAATGTTTCCATCTTTATTTAGCAGTTTGGTGATGTTTCTTTGCCCAGAAATATGCAAAGGACTTAACTCTTGTTTATATCAATTATACTATGGTAAAATTGGTTTTATTCTGTCATTTCACTTTAAGTAACAGTTTCCAAGGACCTATTGACAATGTTAAGTGGAGACTGTATTCCCAAAAAGTTAAAAATGGGTGTCTAAATAAAATTTTGTACATAAATAGTCACAGCACCATTATTCACTATGACCAAAAACTGGTGGCAACCCAAGTTTCCATCAAGAGATGAATGGATAAACAGAATGTGATATATCATAAATTGACAGCTGGGCATGGTGGCTCATGCCTGTAATCCCAGCACTTAAGGAGGCCAAGGCAGGTGGATCACCTGGTGTTAGGAGTTCGAAACCAGCCTGGCCAACATGGTGAAACCCCATCTCCACTAAAAATACAAAAAAAAAAAATTAGCTGGGTGTGGTGGCGCGTGCCTGTAGTCCCAGCTACTCAGGAGGCTGAGGCAGGAAAATCGCTTGAACCCAGGAGGCAGAGGCTGCAGTGAGCCGAGATTGTGCCACTGCACTCCAGCCTGGGCAACAGAGCGAGTCTCTGTCTCAAAATAAAATAAAATAAAATAAAATAAAATAATAAAATAAAATAAATTGAGATATCATTCATCCAAAAATAGGAAAGAGGAAAGTAAAACGGCGCAGCCACTGTGTAAATTAAACATGGAGTTAACATATGACCCAGCAATTTCATTTCTGGGTATCTACTCAAAGGAATTCGAAGTAGGTACTCGAACAGATGTTTGTAGATCCATGATCATAGCAGCATGATTCACAATAGCCAAAAGGGGAAAGCCATGCAAGTGTCCATCAGCAGATGAATAAACAAACACAAGATGGTCCATCCCTACAATGGAATATTATGTTATGTATATTTATATTTAATCACAAAGAAAAAAGAATTGAAGTACTGATGTATGTTACAACTTGAGTGGACTTTGAAAACAGCATGCTTAGAGAAAGAAGCTGGACACAAAAGATCACATATTGTATAACTCTATTTATCTATAATACCCCAAACTGGCAAATCCATAGACACAGAAAGTTGATGAGTGACTGTCAAGCATAGAGGGAATGGGGAGTGCCTTCTTAATGGGAACTGAGTTTTCTTTTGAGGTAATGAAAATGCTCTAGAGCTAGCTAGATGGCTGTACAACACTTCAAATGCACTAAATTCCACTGAATTATATACTTACAAATGGTTATAATGGTAACTTTTTATCAAATAAATTTACCTCAGTAATAAACTCGTGTTTTTTTAATTTCCAGTGCCTTGGACTTGTCCCTCAAAGAACATGGAGCCAAATTGCAGCTTTCACGAGTCCTGGTTAATCCACTTATATCTGGGACCAAAGCCCAAGGTCATTAGAGACATAGCTCTTTCTTATAAACCAGGAGCTTTCACATTTGAACAGCAAAGCACCAAAGGGAACCTTGAACTTCACCTCAGAGATAATCACCAGATGTGCAATAGGCTTTGATCCCTAATGCTCTTCTCTCAAAAAATACATGCATGTTATAGCCTCTGTATTTTCAGGTTTGTGGAATTCATCTCACTTACTCATAAAGCCCTTGGACAGTTTACCCTGTGTTAGAGACAAATAATATAACGCTAGGTGAGGCCATGACCCAAGTCCATGACCCAAGAGCACAGAGTGATTGCAGGAGTAGCTGGGATCTGAACTAAGATACTGCTGAGTTCCCATTACATTTATAGAACATGATTAGGGACTCTTGATTTCAAGTTTCAAGGTGAGGCTGGCATTTCAGTTGGCATTTATATATATTCCCATGTAAATCTATGTATGAGCATTTTAATACATAAATTTAATTTGCTAAGGGTTTCAGCTAGTCACTTATTCCTGTCTAACTCCACCTGAGACATGGCCAGGTTGACAGTACTGCTGAGGAGCATGTTTCCTTGGATAAGAAAAGGAAATACCTGCTAAGAAATGATATTCTGATATGAGGGTTTTCTTGCCAGACTAGAGTTTTGGATAAAGGTGACTCAGTTTGTTTCTGTCTCCATGGGTTAAAAATTGGCCATCCAGTAGGAAGTGACAGAGGGAGCAATTGGGTTCATGGGGTACATGAATATATGCTTGCCCCAAGTCCCATACAGCAGCTCTGACATAATTACACTAGCTCATTGCATTTCAATACTTAAATATTAATAATTTATCTGCTTAAATATCTAATCTTACTTTACTAATTGTCCATCGTATAGACAAAGATGTTTGCAAATATTTCTATAGGTTGTCAAGATATAGACTAGGACTTTTGTCAGTTAACTCTATCTATTGATTACATAAACGTAAGTGTTTCAACCTGAAATCCCTTGCAACTGCTAGCATGGGGCTAGGGAATACAAGGTAATAGTACTGTTCAGTAAATTCTTATAAAACTGCAATAATCAGTTGTTCCATTTGTCTTCCCTTTAGCACTGAAGTTTTATTTTTCTTTATTAATCATCCCTAACATGGACTTTGATTCCATTTAACTATTTCCCTGATTTATAAATTGATGATGTTTCTCACAGATGATCTAACAAATAATGAATTTTTTTTAATCTTTAGAAAAAACACATGATCAACATTTCTACTGCTGTGACTTTACAGAATTAGCTGGACCAAGTCTTAAAAAAATTGATAAGGTTGGGCACTGGGTGCATAGGTTAAGAGAACATAAATAAAATTCCTGTAATTGAAAGCAAACTGGACTGCAGGTAACTGTGGCTGACTGAATGGGAGAGGGCAGCAGGGAGGAGCACTCATGGGCCAGGAGACCATGGAAAGCCATATGGACCTTGTTCTAAGGCCAGCAGAAATCCATTGGCAACATTAAATCAGGAGAGTAATGAGATGAGATTTTTGTTTGTAAATGAGTATTTTGCCGTTATCAAGTTGAGATCACCTATGGTGAGTGGGTGGATCTGAGTTCCTCCTGGTGGGCTGCACTGAGGAGTGCTGTGTTTGCAACTGCTCAGGAGGAAATGGGGCAGAAGAGAGAGAGGAGAAAGGAAAAAAAACCTGGGCAGGCAGGCAGTTAGGGTGGGTCTTCAGATGAATCCTTTCTTTTTTTTTTTTTTTACTTTAAGAAGAAGTTCTACCAAAAAATCACTAACTTACAGATATATATGATTATATATACAGTTTTTAATTGCATTTTAGGTTTTGGGGTACATGTGAAGAACATGCAAGATTGTTGCATAGGTACACATGTGGCAGTGTGATGTGCTGCCTTCCTCCCCTTCACTTACATCTGGCACTTCTCCCCATGCTATCTCTCCCCAACTCCCCATCCCCCACTGTCCCTCCCCTATTTTCCCCCAACAGACCTCAGTGTGTGATGCTCCCCTCCCTGTGTCCATGTGTTCTCACTATTCAACACCCACCTATGAGTGAGAACATGCAGTGTTTGATTTTCTGCTCTTGTGTCAGTTTGCTGAGAATGATGGTTTCCAGATTCATCCATGTCCCTACAAAGGACACGAACTCATCGTTTTTGATGACTGCATAATATTCCATGGTGTACGAATCCTTTCAAACAAAAGAACAGCCTCCAGGCACAGATATGGGAAGGTGCACAAGGGGACTTGCTTAAGACATGCACACAGCCACACAGATAAGAAATCCTACACAGGTGACTTGGCCAGACATTCCCGCAATGGAAAATTCCGTCCCCTGACACATGCACAGTAAGGGGAACAAAGCAATATGGAGTAACTCAGGCTAATGGCCAGCAGGTGCACTAGGAAGTTGGAGTGGAGCCACCAGAAATTCACACTTTATGCAAATGAGACACCCAGTCCTCACTGGTTTCTTATAAAAGCCTTTGCATTCAACTGTAAAAACAGCAACCCTTTTCTGGATCCTCTCTTCATAGCGGAGAGCTTTCTTCTTTCGCTTATTAAACTTTCACTCCAATCTCACCCTTGGTTTCTGCACTCCTTAACTTTCTTGGTCATGAGACAAAGAACTCCAGGTACTACCTCAGGCAATGAGAAACTTCTATGTTGTGGTTCATTGGTAAAACTATAACAGAAGCAGCTTGGATTCATCTCCGATCTTTAGATCTGCTAAGAACTTCTATGTTGTGAAACTGAGAGATAGTCACAGGAACAGTTCCAGGAAAAGAAAACTGGATCCAAAGGGGAGGAGACATTTTTCTCACAGTCGGCAGAGGCAGTAAAGTGAACTGGGTTGGCAGATTGGATTGTCAGGTAGAAACCATGTTGATTTCCTGATTTGGGGGTTATATGGTGGTGACTTGGGAGAGTGTCCCAACTTTGAGTAAAATACAGCAGAGTATTTTCTGTGAAATTGCAAATCTGGTACAGGAGTAACCACTGGGGAATCGGAGAGAAAGGATAAAAAGTATTTTGTACTGTGATTACAGGTTTCCTGTAAGTATAAATTTACTGGAAATAAAATTACTTTATAAGAAAACCATATCAATACCATACCAGGAAAATAGAGATGACATCAAACTCCATTATAGAGGCTCCATTTCAGCCAAAGCTGTGAAACCAATCACCCTCAAAAGAGTGTGAATTTCATTAACCGCCACTGTGTGGACATGATTCCATCAGTAATAGGGGCCAATGAGTGGATATTAACTACTACAGGCCATTGTGTGAATATATATTGGATGTTAAGAGCGATCTCAGGGTGCAATGGCAACAGTGGAATTTTAGGGTTATATATTTCTACATGAACCCTTCCTCTGCAGAATACTCTGAAGACTGTCTCCACTACACTCTGAGTCGTGGACAGGAAGGTTTTAATTCACCACTGAAGAGCATCAAGTTAAGATCTCCCTCCTGGCCTGGCGCAGTGGCTCATGCCTGTAATCCCAGCACTTTGGGAGGCTGAGGTGGATGGATCACCTGAGGTCAGGAGTTCGAGACCAGCCTGATCAATATGGTGAAATCTCATCTTTAAAAAGAAAAAAAAAATCTCCCTCCTGGAGCCTTGAGGAAAATGAAGTTCTTGTCTCCCGCCTCCCACCGTCTGAAGGAAGATGGTCAGAAAAGGTGGGTTCACGTGCCATCTGGTGGCCGTCAGGACTCAGCACAGGACGCTCTTGCTCACAGTTTATCTGTAGACATGCGCCCCCTCCTGGTTCTCCTGAGAAATCAATTACATTCAGTATTCGTTTACACAGTGCCATCATTTTGGAAATTCACTATCCCGTGTATTTCTCAAAAACAGTGATGGAACAATTATTTAGAAATTATATAGAATGAAAATAATATACATACAAACTAAAATTTACACAAAAATTCCCTCACAAGAGTCCATAGGCTGAAATTTGAAATGCAAAACTATAAACATTCTGGAAGAAAGCCTGCATAACCTTGGATTTGGTGCTGAGGTTTAACACATAATACAAAAAGCCAAATCACAAAAGAAAAAATACTGATAACCTAGACTTTATAAAACTAAATTTTCAACTCTGTGAAAGAGACTTTTCAGAGAACAAAGAAAAGACACAGACTGGGAGAAAGTATTTGCAAAATACATATCTAGTGAAAACAATTGTATTAAAAATACAAAAAGAAGTTGGGTTGGGTGTCACATGCCTATAATCCCAGTTACTCAGGAGGCTGAGGTGAGAGGATCGCTTGAATCTAGGAGTTTGAGATCGGCCTGAGCAACATAACAACACTTTGTCTCTAAAAATAATAATAACACAAAAAGAACTCTTAAAAAGAAGCAATAAGATAACTAAAAACCCAATTAAAATGAGTAAATATCTAAATGGACACTTGGCCAAATAAAATATAAGGATAGCAAATAATCATACAAAAGGATGGTCAACGTATCATTAGGAAATTGTAAATTAAGCAACAATGAGATCGCTGCACATCCTTTAGAACTGTTGAGCTCTAAAAGAGTGCTGACAAACGAGTTGTTGGAGGCTGAAGAACAATAGGAACTGTCATTCATTGCTGGTAGAATGCATAATGGTACAGCCACTTTGGAACACACTTTTGCAGTTTTGTTTCCAAAGCTGAACACCTCTCAACTTATAATCTAACAATTGCACCCCTAATTTGCCTGTATTGAGACAATTGCTTTGAAAAGTTATGTTCAAACATATACCAGCATGCAATTATGTACAGCAATTCTATTCACAATGGTCAAAATGTAATCAGAATTTCCTTCAGTAGCTGAATGCATAATGAAATTGGGGTGCATCTATGCAATGGAGTACTATTCATAAATAGAAAGGAATAAAGGGAGCAGATCGGGGGAAGATGGACGACTAGGAACAGCTCAGGATTGCAGCTCCCAGTGAAAGTGCAGAGGGTGAGTGGATGCTGCATTTCCACACGGATTTTTATTGTTCACGGACCAGGAGATTCCCAGGCGGAGGAGCCCCACGGGGCACCAGCATGGCTGTTTTGGCTGGCGCGGCTGTTTCGGCTGGCAAGGCTGTTTCGGCCTGCGTGGCTGCTTTGCCCTCGCCCTGGCGCGGCGGTTCTCTGTACAAAAGACACTGGTCCGGGTGTCCTCTTAGCTGGCGATTAGAGCTCTGAGACAGCAGAGTCACCCATTCATCTGAAGTAGCGAGCCAGGCCAGGAGATTCCTAGGAAAAAAAACACCAGGAATCTCAGCACCACTGTTTCAGCCGGCTCAGTGAGTAATGGCACAGGAGATCCCGGCGCCTTTTCAACAGGTGACTGGAACACTGGGAGAGAGTCGACCATTCAACAAAAACAACAAAAAAAGACTCTGAGTCAGGGAGCCAGGTGTTCAGGCTTGGCTGGTCCCACCTCCCCCCACCCCACATAAAAAAACCAGTAATTGAAAACGCTCTGGGTTGACAGTTTCACAGCAAGCACAGCTGAACCTGTGACGGTCTGGCTCTGTGGGGGAGGGCCATCCAACATTACTGAGACACTCCACCACTATGGAGGCAGTCTGAACATCGCTGAGGCAGCCCGCCATTGCTGAGGCAACCCGCCATTACCGAGGCAACCTGCCACTACAGAGAGAGTCCACCATAACAGAGGCGGGCCACAATTGCCAAGGCAGTTCTAAATACACCCATATAAACAAGACAGCAGGGAAGATCACACGGCAGCTGGGCAGAGCCCACAGCAGCTCAGCAAAGCCTCTGCAGGCAGACAGTGACTAGGCTGCCTCCTCGCTGGGCAAGGCAGCCCTGAAAGAAAAAAAAAAGGCAGCAGCATAACAGAAACTCATAAATAAAGCCCCAACTCTCTGGGGCAGAGCACCTGGGGAAAAAAAAAAAGGTGGGGGGAGTTTATGAGTTCTGCTGCAGCAGACCTAAATGTACCTGCCCAGCAACTCTGAATGAACAACGGAGCTCACAGCTCAGGACTTGAGCTCCTATAAAGGACAGATTGTCTCCTCAAGCAGTTCCCTGACCCCCGTATATCCAAAGAGCCACCTCATAAAGGAGAGAACAGACTGACACTTGGTGGGCATCCTCCTGGGACAAATATAGCAGAAGAGGAAACTGGCAGCAACCCTTACTGTTCTGCAGCGCTGCAGGTGCTCCCCCGGCAAGCAGAGCCTGGAGTGGATCTCAGGAGTTCTACAGCAGAGGGGCCAGACTGTTAGAAGGAAAGCTAAGAAAAATAAGTAACTTCAGCATCCACAAACTGGAAGTTGACTCAGAGACCCAATCTGAAAGTCAGTAACTACAAAGACAACAGGTGGATAAACCCACAAAGATGGGAAGAAACCAGCACAAAAATGATGAAAACACCCGAAACCAGAACACCTCTCCTCCTAAAAGGGATCACAACTCCTCACCAGCAAGGGAACAAGGCTGGATGGAGAAGGAGTGTGATGAAATGACAGAATCAGACTTCAGAAGGTGGGTAATAAGAAACTACAGTGGGCTAAAAGAACATGTTCTAACCCAATGCAAAGAAACTAAGAACGTTGAAAAAAGATTTGATGAAATGCTAACAAGAATGGACAACACAGAGAGGAATATAAGTGAATTGATGGACCTGAAAAACACAACACCAGAACTTCGAGAAGCATGCACAAGTTTCAACAGCCAAATTGACCAAGCAGAAGAAAGGATATCAGAGGTCGAAGATCAACTCAATGAAATAAAACGAGAAGGCAAGAACAGAGAAAAAAGGGTAAAAAGGAATGAACAAAGTCTCCAAGAAATGTGGGACTAGGTGAAAAGACCTAATCTACATTTGATAGGTGTACCTGAATGTGACAAAGAGAATGAATCCAAGCTGGAAAATACTCTTCAGGATATTATCCAGGAAAACTTCCCCAACCTAGCAAGGCAGGCCAATATTCAAGTCCAGGAAATACAGAGAACACCACAAAGATATTTCTCAAGAAGAGCAACCCCAAGGCACATAATCATCAGATTCACCAGGATTGAAATGAAGGAGAAAATGCTAAGGGCAGCCAGAGAGAAAGGTCAGGTTACCCACAAATGGAAGCCCATCAGACTCACAGCAGACCTCTCAGCAGAAACCCTACAAGCCAGAGGAGAGTGGGGGCCAATATTCAACATCCTTAAAGAAAAGAACTTTCAACCCAGAATCTCCTATCCAGCCAAACTAAGCTTCATAAGTGAAAGAAAAATAAAATCCTTTGTGAACAAGCAAGTACTCAGAGATTTCATCACCACCAGACCTGCTTTACAAGAGCTCCTGAAAGAGGCTCTACACATGTTAAGGAACAACCAGTAGCAGCCACTCCAAAAACATACCAAATGGTAAAGAGCATCAACACAATCAAGAATCTGCATCAACTAATGAACAAAACAGCCAGCTAGCATCAAAATGGCGTATCAAATTCACACATAACAATATTATCCCTAAATATAAATGGACTAAATGCCCCAATCAAAAGACACAGACTGGCAAATTGGATAAAAAGCCAAAACCCATCAGTGTGCTATAACCAGGAAACCCATCTTACATGCAAGGATACACAAAGGATCAAAATAAAGGGATGGAGGAAGGTTTACCAAGCAAATGGAGAGCAAAAAAAAGCAGGAGCTGCAATTCTCATCTCTGAAAAAATAGACTCTAAAGCAACAAAGATCAAAAGAGACAAAGAAAGACATTACATAATGGTAAAAAGATCAATGCAACAAGAAGAGCTAACGATCCTAAATATATACGCACCCAATACAGAAGCACTGAGATACATAAGGCAAGTTCTTAATGACTTACAAAGAGACTTAGGCTCCCACACAATAATAGTGGGAGACTTTAACACCCCATTGTCAACATTAGACAGATCAACCAGAGAGAAAATTAACAAGGATATCCAGGACCTGAACTCAGACCTGGAACAAGCAAACCTAATAGACATTTACAGAACTCTCCACCCCAAATCCACAGAATATACATTCTTCTCAGCACCACATCATACCTACTCTAAAATTGACCACATAATTGGAAATAAATCACTCCTCAGCAAATGCAAAAGAATGGAAATCATAACAAACAGTCTCTCAGACCACAGTGCAATGGAGTGAGAACTCAGAATGCAGCAACTAACTCAGAACTGCACAGCTCATGGAAACTGAACAACTGGCTCGAATGTTGACTGGATAAACAATGAAATGAAGGCAGAAATAAAGATGATCTTCGAAACCAATGAGAATGAAGACACAACATACCAGAATATCTAGGACACATTTAAAGCAGTCTCTAGAGGAAAATATATAGCAATAAGTGCCCACATGAGAAGGAAGGAAAGATCTAAAATTGAAACCCTAGCATCAAAATAGAAAGAGCTAGAGGAGCAAGATTCAAAAAAACTCAAAACCTAGCGGAAGACAAGAAATAACTAAGATCAGAGCAGAACTGAAGGAGATAGAGACACAAAAAAACTCTTCAAAAAATCAATAAATTCAGGAGGTTGTTTTTCGAAAAGATCAACAAAATAGACAGATCACTAGCCAGACTAATAAAAAAGAAAAGAGAATAACCAAATGGATGCAATAAAAAATGATAAAGGGGATATCACCACAGATTCCACAGAAATTCAAACCATCATCAGAGATTATTACAAACAACTCTATGCACATAAACTAGTAAACCTGGAAGAAATGGATAAATTCCTGGACACTTGCCTCCTCCCAAGCTTAAACCAGGAAGAAGTTGAAACCCTGAATAGACCCATAACAAGATCTGAAGTTGAGGCAGCAATTAAGAGCCTACCACCCAAAAAGAGCACCGGTCCAGATGGGTTCACAGCCGAATTCTACCAGACATACAAAGAGGAGCTGGTACCATTCCTTCTGAAACTATTCCAAATAATCCAAAAAGAGGGAATCCTTCCCAAATCATTTTATGAGACAAACATCATCCTGATACCAAAACCCGGCAGAGAAGCAACAAGAAAAGAAAATTTCAAGCCAATATCCAAGACGAACATAGATGCAAAAATCTTCAAGAAAATACTGGCAATCTGATTGCAACAGCACATCAAAAAGCTTATCCACCATGATCAAGTAGGCTTCATCCCAGGGATGCAAGGCTGGTTTAACATACGCAAGTCTATAAACGTAATTCACCACATAAACAGAACCAAAGACAAAAACCACATGATTATCTCAATTGATGCAGAGAAGGCCTTTCACAAAATTCAACAGCCCTTTAGGTTAAAAACCCTCAATAAACTAGGTATTGACGGAACGTATCTCAAAATAATAAAAGCTATTTACGACAAACCAACAGCCAATATCATACTGAATGGGCAAAAACTGGAAGCATTCCCTTTGAAATCTGGCACTAGACAAGGATGCCCTCTCTCACCACTCCTATTCAGTATAGTACTGGAAGTTCTAGCCAGAGCAATCAGGCAAGAAAAAGAAATAAAGGGTATTCAAATAGGAAAGGAGGAAGTCAAATTGTCTCTATTTGCAGACGACATGATTGTATATTTAGAAGACCCCATCGTCTCAGCCCAAAATCTCCTGAAACTGATAAGCAACTTCAGCAAAGTCTCAGGATACAAAATCAATGTGCAAAAATCACAAGCATTCCTATACACCAATAACAGACTTAAAGAGAGCCAAATCAAGAATGAACTGCCATTCACAATTGCTACAAAGAGAATAAAGTACCGAGGAATACAATTAACAAGGAACGTAAAGGATCTCTTCAAGAAGAACTACAAGCCACTGCTCAACGAAATAAGAGAGGACACAAACAGATGGAGAAACATTCCATGTTCATGGTTAGGAAGAATCAATATCTTGAAAATGGCCATACTGCCCAAAGTAATTTACAGATTCAACACTATTCCCATCAAGCTACCAATGACCTTCTTCATAGAACTGGAAAAAACCACCTTAAACTTCATATGGAACCCAAAGAGAGCCCGCATAGCAAAGTCAATTCTAAGCTAAAAGAACTAAGCAGGAGGCATCACACTACTGGACTTCAAACTATACTACAAGGCTACAGTAATCAAAACAGCATGATACTGGTACCAAAACAGAGATATAGATCAATGGAACAGAACAGAGGCCTTGGAGGCAACACAACATATCTACAACCATCCGATCTTTGACAAACCTGACAAAAACAAGCAATGGGGAAAGCACTCCCTGTTTAATAAATGGTGTTGGGAAAACTATCTAGCCATGTGCAGAAAGCAGAAACTGGACCCCTTGCTGATGCCTTACACTAAAATTAACTCCAGATGGATTAAAGACTTAAACATAAGACCTAACACCATAAAAACCCTAGAAGAAAATCTAGGCAAAACCATTCAGGACATAGGCATAGGCAAGGACTTCATGACCAAAACACCAAAAGCATTGGCAACAAAAGCCAAAATAGACAAATGGGACCTAATCAAACTCCACAGCTTCTGTAAAGAAACAGTCATTAGAGTGAATCGGCAACCAACAGAATGGGAAAATATTTTTGCAGTCTACCCATCTGACAAAGGGCTGATATCTAGAATTTACAAGGAACTAAAACAGATCTAAAAGAAAAAAACAAACAAGCCCATTCAAAAGTGGACGAAGGATATGAACAGACACTTTACAAAAGAAGGCATACATGAGGCCAACAAACATGAAAAAATGCTCATCATCACTGGTCGTTAGAGAAATGAAAATCAAAACTACATTGAGGTACCATCTCACGCCAGTTAGAATGGTGATCATTAAAAAATCTGGAGTCAACAGATGCTGGAGAGGATGTGGAGAAATAGGAACACTTTTACACTGTTGGTGGGAGTATAAATTAGTTCAACCATTGTGGAAGACAGTGTGGCGATTCCTTAAGGACCTAGAAATAGAAATTCCATTTGACCCAGAAATCCCATTACTGGGTATATATCCAAAGGATTATAAATAGTTCTACTATAAGGACACATGCACATGAATGTTAATTGCGGCACTGTTTACAATAGCAAAGACTTGGAACCAACCCAAATGCCCATTGATGATAGACTGGACAGGGAACATGTGGTACATATACACCATGGAATATTATGCAGCCATCAAAAATGATGAGTTCGTGTTCTTTGTAGGGAAATGGATGAACCTGGAAACCATCATTCTCAGCAAACTGACACAAGAACAGAAAATCAAACACCGCATGTTCTCACTGATAGGCGGGTGTTGAACAATGAGAACACGTGGACACAGGGAGGGGAGCACTACACACTGGGGTCTGTTGGGGGGAAATGGGTGAGGGACGGGGGTTGGGGAGGTAGGGAGATATAGCATGGGGATAAATGACAGATATAGGTGAAGGGGAGGAAGGCAGCAAATCACACTGTCATGTGTGTACCTATGCATCAATCTTGCATGTTCTTCACATGTACCGCAAAACCTAAAATGTAATAAAAAAAAAAAAAAGAAAGGAACAAAGTATCTACACATGTAAAGACATGGGTAAATCTTGCATGTATACTGCTAAGTGAAGAAAGTCAGTCTGAAGAGGCTACCCACCATTTCATCCCATTTTATATGATATTTTGGAAAAGGCAAAATGACAGATAAACGAATCAGTAGTTACATAAGGTGGGAGTTTGAAGTATTCTGTATGGTACTTTAATGGTGGATACTTGACATTATGCATTTTATAAAAAGGATAGAATTTTATAGCCCAAGGAATAAATCACAAGCTATACAAATTAAATCAAACTATTTAGGGTATAGTAGTATCCAAGGATAAAATATAGAATGGGACCAAGAATCTCACTGTATTACAAATTTATGGAAAAACTCACTGCAGGTGATGAGCAGGAAGTGTTAACCTAAGTCACTTTGGAAATGAGTAGAACCTATACACTAAAAGCAGAACAGACTACATATAAATAGTGGACTCTATTTTATAAAGTTCTTTCCCACAGGGGTAATAGTCAATTTTGAAACCACTATACCTGCAAAAAGAAAAAAAAAAAAAAACACTGTTTTTCATCTATACTCTCAATACTTCACTTCTGACACCAAATGTATGAGGGGTTTTCCCATACCAACCAATTCTCCAATTTTCTGGACACCAGCTGGGTGTCCTATAATTCAATTATGACATGAGTTAACTCGAGTTATTACATACCTAATAATTTAAGGGTTCAGTAACACCAGACTGTCCCCCACTTCAGATACTATTCACAAGGACATGGCAAGAAGGTACCATCTCTAAGGGATGAGCCCTCACCAGACATGGAATCTTCCAGTGACGTGATCTTGGATTTTTCCAGGCTCCAGAATTATATGCAACAAATTTATGCTGTTTAAAAGTTACCCAGTCTATGATATTTTGTTACAGCAACCGGAAAGGACTAAGACCCCAGTTTATTATAAAGGATATGGTAAAGAAAATACATGAACAGCCAGATAAGGGGTACACAAAACAAGGTTTGGAAGGGTCTCAAGTGCAGAGGCTCTGTCCTCATGGAGTTGGGGTTTCCATGATCCCCGCACATGGATATATTTATCAATTTAGAAGCTCTTTAAACCCCATCTTTTAGGATTTTTTAAGAGACAAAGTCTTGCTCTGTCCCCCACCCTGGAGCGCAGGGATGCAATTATAGCTTACTGCAGTCTTGAACTCCTGGCCTCAAGCAATCCTTCTGCCTTAGTTTCCTGAGTAGCTGGGACTACGTGTGCACACTGCCACACCCAATTGTCTTATTTTCTGTAGAGATGGAGTCTTACTGTGTCGTTCAGGCTGGCCATAAACTCCTGGCCTCAAGTGATCCTCCCACCTCTTTCAGGGATTTATATGGAGGCTTTATCACTGAAGATTGATTTATATGGAGGCTTTATCACTGAAGATTGATTATTAACTCAATCTTCAGTCCCCTTTCCTCTCAGAGGATAGGATATGAAGCCAAAAGTTACAAGCTTCTTATCATGGCTTGGTATTTCTGGTGACTGTGCCCCATCCTGAAGCCATCCAGGAGCCCACCAAGAGTCCTTAGCAGAACAAAAGACTTCCTATTACCCGAGAGATTTTCAAGGCATTTAGGAACTCTGTGTCAGAAACCAGGATCAAAGATCAAACATGAGAAAAAAATATGCTCTTAGCACCCCTATCATTCAAGAAATTGTAAGGGTTTTGAGAGCTCTGCACCAGGAAATAGAGACCAAACATATATTTATTATTAAATCACAACCTATAACTTGGATCAACAACAATAAATTCAATGTTTATACTAGAACAAGGGATTAAATAAATGGCAGATGGTGGAAGCCAATTCCTTGCTGTTGGAGTCAGAATTTACAGACAAGAAAGCCAGGGGAGGCTAGAATAATTCCTGTGATAACAGATCAGAGTCCATTGATTGGAGACAGCAGTATAAACTCACATGTAGCTTAATATATACACAGATGGATCCACATAGAAATCTTTATAATTAGATGTGTATATGTAGGTTAGAACACACACATATATATTTCCTTGCATTGTCAGCTGTGAGGGAGAAGATGCAATAAGCATATTTACCTGCCAGATATAAGTACTTAAAACTATACTCTAATGAGGGAAATCAGTGCTTTTTGAAGAAATGCTAAAACTAGGGCCAACACAGTAAATATATGAGCCAGGGTACTCTTGAAGTGTCAGAAAGAAATTGTTAAACAAAACAAAACAAAACATTCAATTATCTCCAAGGAAAACAGAAGCCAATGGAAAAAGCTCCCAATGGCCACAGGTAGGAAATCAAAGCAACAAACTCTACTCTACAAATTCTACTGTAAAACAGATTCTACTGTACAATTGGATAATAACCAAAAGATTGAAGTAACTATCTGGTTGTCTATACTGGTATAAATAAATGATTAAGTAAATACACAAATGGACCAAATAGAAATATCTTACACAGATGAATTCCAAATACCTGATGTAGACACCCAGCCATCAAGGAGGTAGAGCTAACTCCACACTCCTTAATTGTGGGCTCTGCATGTTTATTTCCTCCAAAAGAATACATACAGTATGGACATGGGGAAAAAGTAACTTCACAGTGAGAAACCTAAAAACACTACCTCAGCCAGGTGATCAAAATTAACATTAATGGTGACAATGCATCTTAAGAGCATGAAGAGACTAGAATAGCACTACAAATCTGATCTGCTTCCCCCAAACCCATAACCCCAGCCTAATTATGAGAAAAACACAAAGTAAACCACAATGAGAGATATTGTACACAATACCTGACCAATCTTTCTTACACTGTCAAGGCTATCAGAAGGAACGTCTGATAAACTGTCACAGGCAAGAAGAGCCTGACATGACAACTAAATGTCCTAAATGTAGGATCCTAGATGGGATACCAGAATAAAAAAAGATAGAAATCAGGGAAACCAAATAAAATGTGGGCTTATTTAATGATAACATACCAATATCTGGTCATTAATTGTAATAAGTGATGTTAGATGTTAAGAAGACATCTGATACATTTTTCTTCCTAATTTCTGTGTGAATCTAAAACTACTTTAAAATAATAACTTTATTCAAAACATTGTAACATTTTTTCAAACATCTGTTTATTTGTACTAATAATTAAGGCTATACTTTCAGAAATCATTTCTATAGTTCGTTATAGTTTCTTTTCTGTGGTTATAACTTACACATGTCATGTGGCAGAGCATTCTGTACCATTTTTGGTCCAGACTGCTGCCTGATTCTAGAATCTCAAACATAAGCCAATTAAGATCTGCAAACCTAGATGTGTTGTAATTTTGTCATTTAACAGTTGGGTCCTGAAAAAGATGGCCTATTAAGCTGAAGTTAATTAACAATTATTTAAGATCATCATTGGGTCATGAGAAATTATCAAACAGACAATTCTTCCATTAAGAAAAGCTAAAAAATATATTTAAAAAATTGTTGCTCATAAAAAGAGAGTGCAAAACCATATAGAATCAAGAATTCCGTATAAAACTAGTAAGAGAGGAGAAATCGAAGGCCAAATAAGAAACCAACTGTATCAAACTGGAAACCTAGAAGAAACAGGTGATTTCCTAGTAAAAATACACATTAACAAAATGGACTCTGAAATAAGGAAACTATGAATATTAGCATAGAACAGTTTGGAACAGTGCTTAAAGATCTCCCGATGGAAAAGACCCGAGGGCCATCTGAGTTCACAGCTTAATGTTAGCTGATCTTTTTAATTAATTCTGATGTTACAGTCACACACCACAGACATAGGTGGTGGTCCTATGAGATTATGTGGAGCTTAAAGATTTCTGCCTAGCCATCGTGTCATAACCTCATGGCTCAAAGCATTCTTTTATATGTTTAAATAGATACATAAATACTTCCCATTGTAGTAAAAACTGCATACAGTATTTGGTACAGTACCATGCTGCACACGTTTGTACCCTAGGAGCAACAGGCTATACCATATAGCCTAGGTGTGGCTAGGTGTAGGCTATACCATCTGGGTTTGTGCAAGTACACTCCATAATGTTTGTGCAATGATAAAAGCACTTAAGGACGCATTTCTCAGAAAGCAGCCCCTCCTCAAGTGACATTTGAGTGTATTTTAAATGGCCAAAGCCTAGGAGAAAAGTGAGAACTCAATTCATGTTACAGTTTAATAACAAAGCTTAATGGAGTTAACATATTTCATCTAATCTAAGATACCAGTGATTGTAAGACACACATTCTTTTATGTAACATTACAAATATGCTGCCAATTAAACTGGCTTTGTGAATAACAACAACAAAAATGTTGTGAGTTTACTTCTATTAATGCCAGGAAAGTAAAGTGAAAATGAATTATGGTTTTGACATGTTAAAGCAAATAAGGAGGAGGTCATTACACTAAGGTCTTCCCTAAGCAAACTTAACCTGGAGGCATTTCTAGTAACTCACTTTTAAAAAATTAACAAACCAACTGAAGTCAATCACAAAGAGCCCAGCAGTTGGTTGGCTATATGGCTAGGGATGCCCATGGAACCATTCTCCAAATCAGGCAGTCATCTAGCTGGAGCCAATCAGGCCATTTCTTCACTTAGCTTCCACCTCTAAAAGCTCTGCTCACTCTGCGAGTGTGGAGCACATAACGCGTTTTCTGTTTTGATGCTTCTCAATTCATGAGTCATTCTTTTGTACAAATAAACTCTGTTTAAATTTATTTTGCCTAAAATTCTTTTCACAGACATAAGTATACTATTTATACTTAAAATAATGTTGTGTGTTTTAAGACACCTACTCTTCAATATTTTCAAGCAGTTTAATACTGTAAGAATAAGCCAATGAGACACAAATAAAAGCAACTCTGTAGAGTGTGTGTCCTGGGGGCCCTGAGGGGACTCCCTGTGTTGCTCTCAGGGTTTCCCTTTACTCTGTACCAAGATTTCCCCCAGAAGCAAATCCAAATCTGGAAAAACACTTGGGCTTGTGGTGATGATGAATATCAAACCCTCAACGAAAGGACACTTTTGTAAAATAAAATAAATATAACATTGATGGCAGCGTCAGGCTGTGTCCTGTGTCCCCTGTGCCCTGAGTCCCAGAGGCAGCCAAACATGTTTCCCCCACCCTCTTGTGGCTGAGTAGGAACTTCTCCCAGGCCCAGAGACTGCTGCTCCAGACCCTGGCCCTGTGTTGCTGCTCTCGCCCACCACCACTGTGGAGAGGGCGCAGGGAGGAGGCGGAGCTGGGCCTGGAGCAGTGCTGCACTCAATGGAGCCAGCAGGAGCCAGGGACAAGCTAGAGCCCCCCTGGAGCCCACTGTCCTTGGAGCTGCCACTATGGGGCTGGGCTGAGCTGCCTGCTGTCAGGAGAGCAGCACTGTCAGACATGAAGGGGCAGGCAGAGAGGGGCCCAGTGAGGACCTGGAGCCCCCACCCCAAGCTGCAAAGAGGTACAGCTGGGACTGCCTGTACACTCCATTGAGTGAGTTGGAGCCCCACCCTCCAAGCACAGGACCTGGGCATCTCTGCATTCTGCACCCTCAGGGGCCTGGGAGGGGGGTCCTGCCTGCCCCCAGAGGCTTGGGGATGTCTGCTCCCACTACCTGGCTTCTGGCTCTCAGCACCTGCTCTAATCTGCATGGGGGTTTGGGGCTGAGCCCAGGTGCTATCACAGCCTGGCTGGGTGTGCATATGCTAGGGGCAGAGCTTATATGCCAGCCCCCTGCCATGTTGGCTCCCTCTGGACTTTGGGCACAGACAGGTGCTGGGGAAAGGCTGAGGGGTGGGCTGAGGGTGGCTTGGTGCTGGCCTGTAGGTGACCCTTACCATAACCAGCCTGGGGGCCACGGATGATAGCAGGAGTCAGAAAAGCTCCTGGGCAGAAAGGGGTAGGTCCCTGGTGAGGCCCAACCTTCAGGCCAGACAGGACCTGAAGGCTGGAGGCTGGGCTGCCAGTCATGCCGGGAAGTTCTGGTGTCATTCCAGGCCTGCCCATGGCCACACACGGACCAACTGTCATACACTTACACTTCCGCCCCTCTGAGGCCCATAAAAGCCCCAGGCTCAGCCAGAGCAGAGCAGACAATGGGATGACCAGCTGCAAAGAGGAGCTACCCTCTCAGCTAGGAACTGAACACTCTTCAAGACCACCTAGCTGTGGAAAGGAGTTACCTGCTGTGGGTTGCCTCTGAGCTGTTTTATTGCTCATTAAAGCTACTCTTTGTCTTGCTCAACCTCTTGTCTGTGTACTTCATTCTTCCTGGTTGCAGAACAAGAACTTGGAATCCACCAGTGGCAATAATAAAAGACCTATAACACAAACAGGGCTGAGACAGGCCCCTCGCTTGCCACATTGTGAGTGAAGAGAAGGAGAGAAGAGCTGCAGCCCTTCGGGGAGCCCAGACCTGGGAGCTATCCCAGTCAAGGCCGTGACTCCTTCTTTGGGGCCCTGCAGTTCCTGCTGCCTCCAAGCTTCTGGGTGCCACTGTGTTCCCTGGTGCCAGCTGTGGAAGCTGCTTGTGGTGTGCCTGGTCCAGCCGCAGCCTTGCAGAAACCCAGCACCCATGCTGGCACCTGGAGCTGCCTGCCCCACTGCAGCAGCTGGTGCCTCTGACTGTGCAGTGGCCAGACCCTATACTCGCTCGCCCACCACTCACCACTTCATGCCTGACTTGCCCTTGGCAGGCATGGGCTCCAGGCCGGTAGCATGAGCCAAGTGCAGCCTACCAGGCCAAGTGGGCAGAACGAATTCAGCAGGCCAGAGCAAACTCAGGCAAAGGTGCCACTAGCCACAGAAGTTTCCTGCCAGAAAAATGACAGGATCCTTAACAACATGAGAAAGTAAAACATATGGCAGTGCTCCCTCCTCTGCACTCAGGGCATGTACAGGAAGCTTTTTCCTTACCTTCTGGTGTCCTGAAGCTGCACCAGCATGGCCCCCAGGTGTTCCTTAGCCACAGAGGGGTCTCCCAGGTGGGTCCTGAGGAGACGGAGATTTGGGTCCTACCTGGGAATGGCCCCCAGGTGTCCTGTAGCCATAGTGGCACCTCCTGGGTGAAACCTGAGGAGGACAAAGCTTAATCCTCACTGTGGAGGTGCCAGATGTCTGTGCGGGGAATATGAGGGGAAGGTCCAAAAAGGCGGTTTTTTTTTATTGCATTTTAGGTTTTGGGGTACATGTGAAGAACATGCAAGATTGTTGCATAGGTACACACGTGGCAGTGTGATTTGCTGCCTTCCTCCCCTTCACCTATATCTGGCATTTCTCCCCATGCTCTCCCTCCCCAACTCCCCACTCCCCGCAGTCCCTCCCCTATATTCCCCCAACAGACCCCAGTGTGTAGTGCTCCCCTCCCTGTGTCCACGTGTTCTCATTGTTCAACACCCGCCTATGAGTGAGAACATGCGGTGTTTGATTTTCTGTTCTTGTGTCAGTTTGCTGAGAATGATGGTTTCCAGGTTCACCCATGTCCCTGCAAAGGACACGAACTCATCGTTTTTGATGGCTGCATGATATTCCATGGTGTATATGTGCCACATTTTCCCTGTCCAGTCCATCATCGATGGGCATTTGGGTTGGTTCCAGGTCTTTGCTATTGTAAACAGTGCCACAGTGAACATTCGTGTGCATGTGTCCTTATAGTAGAACGATTTATAATCCTTTGGGGTTTTGTGTGCCCTCTACAGGCTGTTGGGGGCAGCGCAGGATGCTCAGGTGCTCACTGTATAGTGGTGCCCATGGACCTCTCCTGCGGTCCCTGTGAATATCTGAAATCCATTGTTCTGATAATCACATGCCATGATTTTGGAAGTTAAAACTGAAAGAGAGCCTACCATCCTATGCCTTCACCAGAATGGACAGAGATAAAAACAAAGTAGATGGCCAATGGACAAAAGTCAATTGATGTCCTATGTATCAGCAATTATGTATGGATAAAAGTGGAATTTGAAAACTGGAATATGGTATTTAAAAAAATCTATATCATTTGTAAAGTGTCTGTTCATATCCTTTGCCCACTTTTGAATGGGATTTTTTTTTTCTTGTAAATCTGTTTTAGTTCTTTGTAAATTCTTGATATCAGCCCTTTGTCAGATGGGTAAATTGCAAAAAAAACGATGAGTTCATGTCCTTTGTAGGGACAGGGATGAACTTGGAAACCATCATTCTCAGCAAACTGACGCAAGAGCAGAAAATCAAACACTGCCTGTTCTCACTCATAGGTGGGGGTTGAACAATGAGAACACGTGGACACAGGGAGGGGAGCACTACACACTGGGGTCTGTTGGGGGGAAATAGGGGAGGGACAGCGGAGGGTTGGGAGTTGGCGGGGGATAGCATGGGGAGAAATGCCAGATATAGGTGAAGGGGAGGAAGGCAGCAAATCACACTGCCACGTGTATACCTATGCAACAATCTTGCATGTTCTTCACATGTACGCCAAAACCCAAAATGCAATAAAAAAATAATAATAAAGAAAAAAATCTATATGATTTACAACAGGCCTCAAAATTAAAGTTCTTAAGTATACATTTTTTAAAAGGTACACATATGCATTCATACAACCTGGAAACACAGTTGAAAGAAAATGTAAATAAATGGAGAGATATTCCTTATTCACCATTGGTAGACTAGACATAGTTAAGATAAAAATTCTTTCAAAGTTGATTTATACGTTGAGTGTAATCTCAATCAAATTCCCAGCAAACTGTTTCTAAACCTATAATAGACAACATTGAATAAACACAAACTTGAAGAACTCACACATCTGTACCCCAACACTTATTACAAAGCTAAAGTAATGAGGAAAATGTGATAATGATCCTTACCCCAACACTGATCCAGAACCTAATCCTAATCCCTAAACTTAACCCTATGCTGACACTGACCCTGATCAAACCCTTACCCCAATCCCAATCCCAACCCCAACCCAGACCCAGATGCCAACCCCAACCCACATTTTTAACCCCAACCCTGACCCTGACCCAATCTCTGATCCTGACCTTTAACCTGACCCTGACCTCTGACTCTAACCCTACCCCAATTTTCCCCAGTTCAACTCGAGTGTACCTCTTACCTTATTCTTAGCACTAGCTAAGCCTAAGACTAAATCCAAAAACATAATCAAAACTCAGTATTATCCCGAAGTGAAACTCAACATCAATTTCATCCTAACCCTAGTGGTAACACCTACCATAAGTCCTAAACCAGAATTTGAGCCTGTACCCTGAAATTGTAACTGACCCCAGGTTCAGCTGCTTGCTACTTGAGACAAAACTCAAGATATAGGAGTTGGTGAGAGGAAAAGCAGGTTTATTAAGAAAGCCAGCAAATCTAGAAGATGACATGCTAGCATCCTAAAGTACCATCTCAAGTCACCACAAATTTTAGGTTCCTTTTATGTTAAAGACAAGGGGTAGAGGAAAGAGTTGGGATCTAGAAGGGACCAACAACTTCAGATATCTGGGTGCCAGTGAGGGCCCGAGGAGTTTGGGAAATTCTTTGTCCTTGGTCAGGTCAAAATGCTCTTATATATCTTTAACAAAACAGTTAGTTGTTTACATGCATTTTCTTTAATTCCAGAGTTAGCTTTAAAAGCTACATGATTGCTGTTTTTCCATATTATCTCAGTGCTCTAAAATTATCCTAGCCTATGGGAAGGAATGCGTAAAGGCCCCTTAAACAAAAATAGGATTAGTTACATTAGTTTTTTTGTTTTTGTTTGTTTGTTTGTTTTTTTGCTGTTTCACTGTTACAAAACCATCCCCGTACCTGAACCCAAATCCAGAAATCTTGACACTTAATCCAAATGTAAACTAGGATCCAACTGAAACCTCTAAACCCTATCCTGAGCCTAAGCCCAAGTCCCAACCACAATCCTAAACTCTATGCGACCTATTTGTCAATCATAACCTTGACCCAAATACAAAATCACAAATCCTATCCACATCTGAACCCTAGTCCTAAACACTAAACCCTAACCCAATTGAGGCCACAGTCCTATACCCTAAAAACCCAGCCCAAGTCAGAGTCTAATCCCAAACCCCAACCAGATTCCAATCAGACACTGACACCAAAACTGATCCCAACCATAACACCAATACCAGCCTGATCTTGAACCAGAAGGTGAACTATGAACATGAACCAAAACCCTGATTCAAACCCCTAAACTCTGAAGTCAAGCTTCAGTCAGAGCCTATGCACAGACCAGGACATAAACTGCAATCCAAATCTGAATCAAACTCCAACTCCAATTCCAACCCTAACCCTTACCATAAACCTTGATCCCAAACTCTGAATTCCAAACACATTATGACCTGACCCCTGACCCCTATACAAATCCAAAATCCTTAACCACAATTGAACACAAACTCAAATTTTAAACCAAATGTAACCTGACCCAAAACCTAAGCTCTAAACCCAAGCTAAACCTGAAGCCAAACATTGAAGCTGAATAAAACCCTAGTACAAACTCCTAGACTTTAAAACCAAGCTTAAGTCAGGACCCAAACCCAGTCATCCGAACCATACCATGCCCCAAACTCAAACCCAAACCCAATCCTAACTCCAATTACAATCATTACGGTACCCCTAATCTTAACTACAAACACTAATCCCAAACTAACCCAAAATCAAGCCCTTAACCATAAAAATGACATCTGGGCCTGTGGCTCTGCCCTCTAGGGGCATGGCTCCTTCTTTTACTCCCAGCTTCACCCACTGCTCCTCCATCTAAGGATGAAACTCCTCAGTCTGGGCCTGAAGCTCATGTGGCTCAGCCTTTTGTTTCCACAACTTTGCCATTTGGGTCCAGGCTCTTTCCTGTAACTCCAGGGCAGCACCATCCTTTAAGCTCAGGACCCCTGCTCCCTGTGCTCTGACCTCTGCCCTCCTCTGGGCTAAATCTGCCCTCTACCACTGTGATCTTGGCTCTGGCATCTGAAACACTAAACCTGAACAAACACACTAACTCCCCTCTGCATTGAAACTGAGCATAAGTGAGAGACCAAGTTCAAGCCCAACCATGAGCCCCAATCAAACCCAAACCTGAACCCCCTCAAAACTCCAGAACACTACACTTACATGTGAACCAGAACATGTACTTGAACCCCTAAACCCTAAAACTAAGCCCTAGAACCCTAATTCTATCCTCGACTTGACAAATAAGCCAAACCCCAAGCCCATCCTAATGCTAACTCTAATACCAAATCCCAACTAAAAGTCAAACACTGAATATAAGTCAGAACCTGAATCTGAACGTTTGAACCCTAAAACCAAGCCAAAGTCAGAGCCCAAGCCTGAACCAGAACACCATTCCATATCAAGGCCAATGCTCTTCCCAAGTTTGACCTCATGCCACCCTAATCCAACTGTAATCAGGCCCCTTGAGATTTCAGCATCCCAGCATTCTAGTGACTGAAATAATGAAAATTCTGATCAGACTATTGCTTACACATGTTAACTATTCACTTTTTTGCCCATTATTTCTTGTTTCCACAATATAGTTATAAACTGCTGACATATTACTTCTTTGTCAAGCAGGAGGCGATAACTTCAGGGCCACACAAAAAAAATTGGCAGACGGAATGAATGTTTAGAAGGACATTGGGACGAGCTGCTGACGCCCAAAAGTCTGGTTGTTCCAGGTGTTACCTGAGATTGAAGAAACACAGACTTCCCCCTTCAGTTCTCTGAAACACCCTCTCCCTTATTCCCTAGCTGCATAAAAACTCCTTGTTGCCTCTTTTTGTTAAGGCCGATTTGACAGATCTTGCTCTCTTGTCTTCTTACTTTGGCAATATCTAATAAACCTTTCTCTATCTCCAAGAACTGGTGTCTCAGTGGTTGGCCTCAGCTGTGCATTGGGGTTCCACGACACAATCACAATAATCCAAAACAGCCCCAACTCAATTCTAGCCCAAGTTTCAGTCAAAACCAGCACCCAAACCCTAACCCTAACTGAACCCAAGCCAAGCCCTAGCCTCAGCCCTGAGGTATAAACCTGAGCATGGACCTAGACATTATACCAAAAACAACCCTGATCACAAGACCAACCCTAAACTTTAAAATCGTACTTGACTCCTACTCAGACCTCACATCTAAACCCTAAAGACAAATCCAGAAAAGAACACAAACATGAACCTTAAACTATAAAGCAAACTCAAACCCAAAGGCGAACTCTCAACCAGAATCTGAACCTGAACTTTAACCCTAAAACTTAATCCTAAACATGAACCAGGAGCCAAACTCTAAACTTGAACAAGAACTCATACCCTTAAATGCCAAAACCAAGCCTGAATCACAGCTTGAGCTGAATCCTGATCAATAATCCTACTGGAATTCCAACCCTGAACTTTGACCTCAACCACAATCCTAATCCAACCACAATCAAAAACAAAACCCTACTCACAACCTGAACCCTATCCCCAATTCAGGCTAAGCCTTAGCCCCAGTCCATTCAAAAAACAGGCCAAGTCCCAGCCCCAGCTCCAGCCCACGCCAAGCCCTAGCCTGAGGACTGAGTCCAAACCCTTACCCCAATCCCTAAATCGATCCTGACTCAAACTCTGTCCCCAACTGTTCCTAACCCTACCACATACCCAGCCCTAAATTATTAAAACTATAAACTCCAACCTCAACATCCAATCTAAGCCCATAAACACAAACCTGAACTAGAACTGAACTCAAATTTCTAAAGCCTGAACCTAAGCTGGAATCCCTAAACCCTAAAACCAAGTCAAGTCAGAACTCAAGCCTGAGCATCATAACAAACCAAATTCAAATCCTGACCCCAACCCCCAAACCTAACCCTCACACCCCACATCCACACTTGATATCAACCCCAGCCCCAGCCTCCAAGCTAGAGATAAGCCTGAGCATGAGCCAAAGCCAAATCTCAAAAGCCATTCTGAACCAAACACCAACCTGAATCCCAACCATAATGCTGACTTCAACCTAGGACCAAACCTGCCTGGGTTCCAAACCCTGTCCCCAACCACAACTACACCAAACTAAAGTCCAAAACAGGAAATATGGCCTAAATCCAAACTGTGAAATTAAAGCATAACTTGCTCAAACTCTAATCATTAAAGCCTAACTCAAACTTAAAGACAAAACCTGAACCCCAATCAAAATCCTAATCCAAAGCCGTTAGCCATAATATTGAAATGGAGTCAGAGACCAAGTCTGGTCATGATTGTGAACTTTAATCCAAACTCCGAACCTGAAACTAAAATTGAACTCTTAAATCCTGAACCTAACTGGAGCCTAACTACACTCCAGCCCAAGCCTGAATCCTAAAACCAAACCAAAACCTAAACCCTGTGCATGAGCTACACCCTGATCTCAACCTGGCCCCCAAAAGGCCTAAGCATGAATCCAAACTCAAACTGGTACTCTAACCCTAAACTCAAACTGCAAACATAACTAGAACACTGTACCTGACCACTAACCTGAATTCAAAACCCAAACCCTGAAACCAAGACTGAGGCTAGACCCAGGCTGAGGGATAAACCCTGACCTGATCCTTTACCCAAATCCTGATCCCAATGCTAACCTCAACTTCAACCTTTCCCATGGTCCCAAACTCAAACCCAGCCTCAACACCAGCCCAAACCCCATCCCAATCCATGGCACCAACTCCAGTCTAAGCAGAGCACTAGTCTAAACCTAAGCCCAAAACTCTAAGCTGAACCGCATTCCAAACCCAGACACAACCATAAATTAGAACCAACATTGTTCTCAGCCCAGACCCCTAGATCCAAACTTGAACCCAAGTGAACCCCTGCATCCAAACAGGACCACACTGAAACCTGGAGCTCTATTCAAATCATATACCCGATACCTGACCCATGCCCTGAGTCGGACCTGGAGCCAAATAGAGACTCTAACCTGAATTCGTACCCAAGCCTAAATCCCTAAACATAAAACCATTGCCAGAGTCTGAGTCCAAGCCCATGCCCAAACTATAAATCCAATCTAAACT
Organism: Sapajus apella; assembly: GCF_009761245.1. NCBI lineage: Eukaryota > Metazoa > Chordata > Mammalia > Primates > Cebidae > Sapajus > Sapajus apella. Next base: position 2,598,750 of record NW_022437089.1, on the reverse strand, counting down.
TAAACTGAAACCACAACTTAAACCCTGAACTCAACCCTTACACTAACTGTCATCTGAAACCAAACTCCAATCAAATTTGCTCTTGAACTCTGATAATGAATGACAGTGAGACCACAGGCATAAAATTTAAAACTTATCAGTGTGAGAGCTCAAGCCCAAATGTGAATCACTCCAGCACTGACTTCAAACCTAAATCATAATCCTGAACCCAAACCCTAAATTGTAAATCTGCATTCAGAACTGAACATTGAACCCAAATCACTAAACTCCAAACCCAAGTCAGAGCCTGAACCTGAACATGAAAACCCTAAATCCAAATCTGAACCTGAACTAGAATCTAAACCCAGCTAATCCCAATCCTATTACCATTTTCAGCCCACGCCATAAACTAGCATAAAGCAGGTTCACTGTGCACTGGTTACCAGCTTGTCTGGGTCTGGTGACACAAGTTATATGAAGCAAATTTATTAATTATAAATAGGTAGCAAGAGAAAACAGAAGTCTAGGATTTACTGTGAGCCAGTCCCCCAAGGCTCAGGAAAGCTGCTCAGGGCAGATAGGTAGAGTCTTGTCTGTGTATGCCTCACTTGCACTGCAACTGAAAGGTCCTGGAAAGCTGTCTGCTCTGGAGTTTATACCCTGGGAAGTACAGGAACTACTTGTTTAAAGCATTGTATGACATCCTGTTCTGGGTGAGGGGCACTGGAACAGAGCCTGGGCTGTTCCAATTGGTTCTTCTTATCTCAGGGTGTTGCATTCCCAGACATTTTACAATTATTCTTGAGAATTACGAGAAAAGAGGAGAACTGGGATGGTCCAAGGATATCTGGAGAACTATCCTGCACCTAGCTCCAACCTAAGCCTCTGCCCTAACCTCAATCTGTCAGAGCCCAAGTTCTAGCCCAAACTGAGCTCTGGTCAGAGCCCCATCATGAACTGGATTCAGAGCCCAAGCTTCAACGCAGACCTCAAACTGAACCAAACCCCAACCTGAAATCCCAGCCTCAGCTCTAGCCCAGAACCAAACCTCATTTCAATCATGTCCCTTCACCTAACCCCAAATCCTAAACCCAAATACAAATCCAAACTCTGAACCTGAACCAGAATGCAAGTCTACATCCATAAACTGTAAAATCGAACTCAAGTCAGAGTACAAGCCTGAGCCCAAACCAAATTTCAAATTAAGCCCAAAGCTCAGTCTCAACATCCACACTAACCCTAACCCAAACCTTATACCATAAACTCTAACCATAAATATAAACCTTAATTCCAAACTCAAAATCCAACCCAGACTTGAACCCAAATTCTTAGGCCATAAAACTGAGCTAGAGTCTTAACCTGAAATGGAACCCCTACACTCTAGGCCTAAACTCAAACCTGAGCTAGAATCTTACCAAAACCCCTAAACCTGAACCCATACCTGTAACCCAACCAATCCTAAACCTAACCTATACCCTGACTATGACCTCAATCCTAAATTTGAACTTGATTCCAATTCAAAACCTTTAATCTGGCTGGGTGTGGTGGCTCATGCCTATAATCCCAGCACTTTGGAAGGTCAAGGTGGGTGGATCACTTGAGGTCAGGAGTTTGAGGCCAGCCTGGCCAAGATGATGAAACCCCATCTCCACTAAAAATACAAAAATTAGCTGGGCATGGTGGTGTGTGAGGTTGAGACAGAAGAAGTGCTTGAATCTGGGAGGTGGAGGTTGTGGTGAGCCAAGATCATGCCACTGCACTCTAGCCTGGGCAACAGAGCAAGACTCCATCTAAAAACAAACAAACAAACAAAAACCTTCAGTCTGAGCATGAATCCAAACCCCAACAAGAATCCCAACCCAATCCCTGATGTCGGCACTAATTCTAAAACAGACGCTCAAGCTTAACTTGAACCCTAACCTGAACTCAATTTCCTAATCCGAAACCTGACACCTGAACTTGAACCTTAGGAAATAAAACACTATAATTGTTTTATGGCACTGAGTTTTGAGGTTAGGGCTATTTTGCACTGGGGTTCAAGTTCTGGGCAAGATGGAGAAAGCATACTCTACTGTGTCTCTCCCACAACTATAAATCCTAGAATGTATGGAGCAGCTGATTCGAAGACTAAAAATGTGTGTTAACTGGCAGACTGAAGATCAGAACCTGAAGTATCACCAAGCCTGAAGTATTTCATTTCTTTTTCTTGTGACACCATGTAGACTCCAGAGGAAGCCCAAAATTTAACTCCTAGATTCTCAACTGCTAATCCTAATCCCCAATCTTAAACCCTAAAAACCCTGACACCTGATGAATTTACCCATTTATCATTATGAAACAATCTTCTCGCCGGGCACGGTGGCTCACACCTGTAATCCCAGCATTTTGGGAGGCTGAGGTAGGCAGATCACGAGGTCAGGTGTTCAAACCAGCCTGGCCAATATGGTTAAACCCTGTCTCTACTAAAAACACAAAAAAAGTAGCCAGGTGTGGTGGTGTGTGCCTGTAGTTCCAGCTACTTGGGAGGCTGAGGCAGAAGAATCACTTGAAACCAGGAGGCGGAAGTTGCAGTGAGCCGAGATCGTGCCACTGCACTCCAGCCTGGGTGACAGAGTGAGATTCCGTCTCAAAAAAACAAAAAAGAAAGAATCTTCTCTATCCCTAGCAATATCCTTTGCTCCGACATCTACTGCAGTTTTCTCTTTATTACTGTCGGCATGGTATAGTTTCCCTCCCATGCATTTACTTTTAGCCTATTTGTATATTAACATTTAAAGTGAGTTTCTTAAAGATAAGAGTTGACTCTTTCTAAAAATACACGTTGACATTTAACACTTTATCTTTTAATTGATGTATTTCATTTGGAGAGTTTCTATTGCTTAGTCTTCAAGGTCAGTAATTTCTACTGCAATGTCTACTAGCTCATTAACCCAATCCTGTATATTTTACATCTCAGAAATCCTAGACTTAATCTCTAGAAATTAAATGGACCTTTTTTATTCCATGTCTCTGCTTACCTTTTAGAACATATGGAATACAATATTAATAGCTGTTTCTATGTCTTTGCTAATTCTAACATGTCAGTTCTCCATTTATTTGAATGGATAGGTTTTTCTCCTTTATCGTTGGTCGTATTTTCCTGCTTCTTTGTGTGACTGGTAATTTTTGATTTGCTGCCTGACATAGTGAGTTTTTTTTTTTTTAAATTTATTATACTTTAAGTTTTGGGGTACATGTGCAGATCATGCAGGTTTGTTATGTAGGTATACACGTGCCATGGTGGTGTCTTGCTGCATCCATCACGCAGTCATCTACATTAGGTATTTCTCGTAATGCAATCCCTCCCTAGTCCCCCCACCCCTGCTATTCCTCCCCTAGCCCCCCACACCCCCAGGCCCCAGTGTGTGATGTTCCCCTCCCTGTGTCCGTGTGTTCTCATTGTTCAACACCCACTTATGAGAACATGCTGTTTGGTTTTCTGTTCTTGTGTTAGTTTGCTAAGAATGATGGTTTCCAGTGTCATCCATGTCCCTGCAAAGGACATGAACTCATCCTTTTTATGGCTGTGTAGTATTCCATGGTGTATATGTGCCACATTTTCTTTATCTAGTCTATCATTGATGGGCATTGGGGTTGGTTCCAAGTCTTTGTTATTGTGAACAGTGCCACAGTAAACATATGTGTGCATGTGTCTTTATAATAGAATGATTTATATTCCTTTGGGTATATACCCAGTAATGGGATTGCTGGGTCAAATGATATTTCTATTTCTAGATCCTTGAGGAATCACCACACAGTCTTCCACAATGGTTGAATTAATATATACTCCCCTCAACAGTGTAAAAGCATTCCTATTTCTCCACATCCTCTCCAGCATCTGTTGTCTCCTAATTTCTTTAATGATCACCATTCTAACTGGCATGAGGTAGTATCTCAATGTGGTTTTGATTTGCATTTCTCTAATGACCTGTGATGATGGCCTTTTTTACATATGTTTGTTGGCTGCATGAATGTCTCCTTTTGAAACGTGTCTGTTCATATCCTTTGCCTGCTTTTGGATGGGGTTGTTTTTTTCTTATAAATTTAAGTTCTCCATAGATTCTGGATATTAGCCCTTTGTCAGATGGGTAGGTCGTGAAAAATTTTCCCATTCTGTTGGTTGCTGGTTCACTCTATTGATAGTTTCTTTTGCTGTGCAGAAGCTCTTAAGTTTAATTAGATCCCATTTATCTACTTTGGCTTTTGTTGCCAATGCTTTTGGTGTTTTAGTCATGAAGTCCTTGCCCATGCCTATGTCCTGAATGGTATTGCCTAGGTTTTCTTCTAGAGTTTTTATGGTGTTAGGCCTCATGTTTAAATCCTTAATCCATCTAGAGTTAATTTTTGTATAAGTTGTAAGGACAGGATCCAGTTTCAGCTTTCTGCTTATGGCTAGCCAGTTTTCCCAACACCATTTATTAAATAGGGAATCCTTTCCCCAATCCTTGTTTTTGTCAGGTTTGTCAAAGATCAGATAGTTGTAGTTGTGTGGTGTTCTCTCTGAGGCCCTGTTCTCTTCCATTGCTATGTATCTCTGTTTGGTACCAGTACCATGCTGTTTTGATTACCATAACCTTATAATATAGTTTGAAGTCAGGTAGCGTGATGCCTCCAGCTATGTAGGCTCTGTTTTGGTTCCATATGAAGTTTAAGGGTTTTTTTTTTTTTTTTTTTTTTTTCCAATTCTGTGAAGAAAGTCATTTGTAGCTTGATGGGGATAGCATTGAATGTATAAATTACTTTGGGCAGTATGGTCATTTTCATGATATTAATTCTTCCTAACCATGAGCATGGAATGTTTTTCCATCTGTTTGTATCCTCTCTTATTTCCTTGAGCAGTGGTTTGTAGTTCTCCTTGAAGAGGTCCTTCACATCCTTGTAAGTAAGTTGTATTCCTAGGTATTTCATTCTCTTTGTAGCTATTGTGAATGGGAGTTCACTCATGATTTGGCTCTCTATTATTGGTGTATAGGAATGCTTGTGATTTTTGCACATTGATTTTGTATCCTGAGACTTTGCTGAAGTTGCTTATCAGTTTACAGAGATTTTTGGCTGAGATGATGGGGTTTTCTAAATATACAATCATGTCGTCTGCAGACAGGGACAATTTGACACCATCTCTTTCTATTTGAATACTGTTTATTTCTTTCTTTTGCCTGATGGCCCTAGCCAGTTTTTGCCTATTCACTATGATATTGGCTGTGGGATTGTCATAAATACCTCTTATTATTTTGAGATACATTCCATTAATTCCTAGTTTATTGAGAGTTTTTAGCATAAAGGCTGGTGAATTTTGTTGAAGGGCTTCTCTGCATCTATTGAGATAATCATGTGGTTTTGTCTCTGGCTCTGTTTATGTGACAGATTACATTTATAGATTTGCGGATGTTGAACCAGCTATGCATCCCTGGGGTCAAGCCAACTTGTGATTTTTGATTTGCTGTTGGATTTGGTTTGCCAGTATTTTATTGAAGATTTTTGCATCAATGTTCATCATGGATATTGGCCCGAAATTTCTTTTTTAGTTGCGTCTCTGCTAGGTTTTGGTATCAGGATGATGTTGGTCTCATAAAATGAGTTAGGGAGGATTCTCTCTTTTTGTATTGTTTGGAATAGTTCCAGAAGGAATGGTATCAGCTCCTCTTTGTACCTCCGGTAGAATTCGGCTGTGAACCTGTCTGGTCCTGGACTTTTTTTGGTTGGTAGGCTATTACTGCCTCAACTTCAGACCTTGTTATTGGTCTGTTCAGGAATTCAACTTCTTCCTGGTTTAGTCTTGGGAGGGTGTTTAAGTGACCAGGAGTTTATCCATTTCTTCTAGATTTACTTGTTTATTTTCAGAGAGGTGTTCGTAGTAATCTCTGATGGTAGTTTGTATTTCTGTGGGATTGGTGGTGATATCCCCTTTATCATTTTTCAATTGCATCTATTTGAGTCTTCTCTCTTATTAGTCTGGCTATTGGTCTATTTTGTTGATCTTTTCAAAAAACCAGCTCCTGGCTTTACTGATTTTTTGAAGGGTTTTTTTTTTTTTTTGTCTCACCCTCTTTCAGCTCTGCTTTGATCTTAAGTTATTTCTTGCCTTCTGCTAGCTTTTGAATTTGTTTGATCTTGTTCCTCTAGTTCTTTTCATCATGACGTTAGGGTGTCAATTTTATATCCTACCTCACTTCTCTGGTTGGCATTCAGTGCTATAAATTTCCCTCTAGACACTGCTTTAAATGTGTCCCAGACAGTCTGGTAAGTTGTGTCTTCGTTCTCATTGGTTTTGAAGAACATCTTTATTTCTGCCTTCATTATTTATCCAGTGGTCATTCAGGAGCAGGTTGTTTAGTTTCTATGTAGTTGTGCAGTTTTGAGTTAGTTTCTTAATCCTGAATTCAAATTTGGTTGCACATCACAGTGAGTTTTAATTTGTGTGCTGTGTTTGTATTTCCATAGAGTTACCTGGAGTTTGATCCTCCCAGGTCTTACTTTTAAAATTTATCAAGCTGGATGACAGCTGTGTTTAGCCTAGAGCAGTGGTTCTTAATCAGGGGCAATTTTGTCCTCCCAATTTTGTGAAAACATTTGGGACATTTTTGGTTGTCAGAACTGGAAAGACAGTGCCCTGGCATCTAGTAGATTGATGGCCAGGGATGCTGGCAAAATACTATAATACAATGCACAGGACAGCCCCACATGACAAAAAATATCTGGCTCCAAATGTCAACAGTGCCAAGGTTGAGAAGCTCTGGCCTAGGGCTATTTATTCTCCACTACTGAGGTAAGACATTTCTGGAAACTCTATCAAATACTCTGTGAATCATGAAGTTTTTCAGTTTGAATGCATATACAGACACTACTTCTGGTCCTGTGCGAGTGCAGGAAACTCTTCCTTCTAATCTTTTTTTGGGTGGTTCTCTCCCTGCCTAGTTTCCTCATATCTAGGGTCCTTTCTGTGTAGCTCTCTCCTCTCCAGTACTCTATCCTGCAAAGACATTTGTCTTGATCTCCTTGGAAATCACAAGTCATGTCTCAACCCAGGGAATGTGCCAGGCTCTGCCTGGGTTCCTCTTCATTGTATTATGACCTAGATACTCTCTCAACAGAATAAACTGGTACAATTGTAGGATTCAACTCTTTGAAATATCACTGTCCTTTTTTGCCTAGTGTCCAGTGTCTTGAAAATTGCTTCATATATTTTGTCTGTCTGGGGTGTTATTTCAGGCCGGTGGGTAAATGCCGTCTCTGTTACTCCATCTTGGCCAGCAGTGAAAGTCTAAGTTGCAGTCTTGAATTTAATATTCTCTATGAGGCTTTTAAAAGTTTTCTTTGTGCTTTTCTAAACTTGGAATGGAGATTTAAAAAGAAAAATCATGGTGTCAGCCTGTGTATGTTAGTTTTCTTATACAGAATATTGTCATGATTTTCCTTCTCTTTGGAAAAGAGACGTAAAAAGTCACAGCATATTTTGGATTTAGATTGGGTTTAATAAACAGCATGAACCCAAAATAATCTTCTACAGTGTATTCTGACCAGAAGAATGCTTTAACTTACCTAAATTGTCTTGATAAAGCAGTAGAGCCAATCTTATGAATGAGTCTAGGAGGAACTGGGTTATACTAGACTGGCACCATTGCTCTTGCCAGAAGCTGAGAATTTCATAGAATCCCCTTACCCTAAACTGTTTTAGGGTTAGCTTTTCTCAGTGAGATGAACTTATATGAGACTTGGAAAGCAGAACAAAAGTGGAGGCCAGTACCCTCCAAGGGACACAAAGATGCTTAGGTGCCTGGTGTCCCAGATTTTCCTCAGTCTTCTTCATTCCATATCCAACTCATTCTGTGGACTGCTAGTCATGCTGACCAAGTGGGGCTACAAGCCTATTACTTGGTACTTGCATCAGATCTACTGAGGCTGTGGCTTCCATAAACCTTTTCATATGTCTCTCTTCACACACAAACTTTGGCAAGTGTTATTAGTCTGCTCTCACACTACTATATAGATACTACCCAAGACTGGGTAGTTTATAAAGCAAAGAGGTTTAATTGACTCACAGTTTCACATGGCTGGGGAGGCCTCAGGAAACTTACAATCTTGGTGGAACGGGAAGTAGTCACCTTCTTCACAAGGTGGCAGGAAAGAGTGAGTGTGTGAAGGAGGAACTGTCAAACACTTATAAAACCATCAGATCTCATGAGAACTCCCTCACTATCATAAGAACAGCATGACAGCATGTGGGAAATTGCCCCCATGGTCCAATCACCTCCCACTGAGTCCCTCCCTCGACATTTGGGGATTATAGGGATTAGAACTCAAAGTGAGATTTGGGTGGGGACACAGTAAAACCATTATCAGCACACAGACATACAGGGATTCTCAGGTTTTCCAGCAAGCTCTGACCTGTCCACCTATGTCAATGCCTCAAGTGAAAGCACTCAGGACTGTTCTTCTGGTACCGGTCTTCCAGACCTTCACTTCCGTTTTTGACACATTCGTGTAAGCTTGAATCCTGTATTAAACTCCTGGTTTCCATAACACTTGTCTTGGCTCTGCTGTCTTCACTGGATTCACACGGATAGACATGCCAACCATAACCACTACTTTACCCTGTTTATTATACTTGAGAAGATGGCATTGCAAGAAATAGACTTGCTTCTAATGTAGAACACTTTGGTAGGGTCTACGGCACTGCTGTTACTGTTGTTATATTCATTTCCATCAAGATACCCTGGGAAGCAACCCAATATCTTTGTCTATTTTGAGGCCAGAAAAGATAGATACCAACAGAGTCAAGTAAGAAGAAACCATTATCTAAAGGCACACACATTCACTATTAAGGAAACTTTTAGATTGTGACAGTATTCGACTTTTTGCCAAGGGTTAGATGTAAAGAGAAATAGCTGGTGTCACTTCTTCCTTTATTCATAACAACCAAATAAACAACCATCTTTTCTTTTTCTCTGTTAGAGAATGGATACTTCAGTTGAAACCTGAATGAAGCCTAGGGAGAACTTAAATAGGCTGTTTTTAAGTTACTGCAGCCTGTACAAAAACACATTCTATACCTGACTTTAGCCACCTTACATTCAGAGGTCCCAATTATGATTATTTTGTGACTTATTTGTGTATTTTTTTACCTGTTTTTCTTTTATTTCTCTTTAGCTAACCCTGTTTGCTATATTGAATTATTCCCTCCCACTGTTATGCCTTTGCTTTGAGTCATCTTTTTCAGAACCAGTCATTTAACTTTAGATAGAAAGATTTTTCAGAATTGTGCTAAACTGGATGAAAATCTCTCAGGTTCTTTTTTCAGTTCTGTCTAAATCATGGGCTCAATATGATAGTTGTGAAGGCTGTGTGATCATTTCAGAATCTTTCCTTGGTTTCAGTATGGGCTATATATTTTTAACGTTCATTTGTGTCTTGGTTTTGAAGAAATTCTACACACCTGAGATTATGCTATTGATTTTTTATGGAAAGGCTCCACGTAACACTTCTTAATATATTTTCAGCATAAGTAAAATATTTTTGTTCTGTACACAATGGCAAATGTCATCAGAAGAAATCAGGTTCCAGAAAGAACTTTTAAAACACACAAATCATTGTATTACTCTTGAATTTTATTAACGTCCTCAGTTTGTGCATCATTTAAAATGAGACATGTGCTTTAAAAAGCATTCTTATACATAAATAGACCAAGGAACGGTTAGGTAATTGATCCCTAAAACATGCACATCAATTTTATTCAGGTGTGTATAAGAAAGGGAAATAAGCTTTAAACCTTTTTCTTTGGATTAAAAACATTTGGAAATTATTCAGGAATGCCAAATGTTTTTCTGGAACAGATGTATTTTCCAACAGGAAATGCTGATGCAATTAAGAGGCATTAGTGTTGATAAAGGATACTGGAAAAACATTTGTGCTATGCTAGATAAACAAGAAAAGAGTTCAAGTGGGCCTAAGATACATGTCAAATAAATGAATCAGGTAGCATGAATTGAAAGGTTTGGATGGAAGAACAGGTACCATGAGTGAGATTATGGGACACATATATGTTCAAGGCACATGACTAGGCTAAACAGGTGGCTAGATTTTACAGGGTAATTTGATCATTCATTGCGAAAGTGTAAAATGTAATATAATTTCAATTTAATGGCACTTATTGATAAATAAATGCTATTGGATCTAGGGTAGAAAATGTCTTCCTTTCAGATACACACCAAAAATACATACTAGGTAACAGATGCCAGTAGCCATATGATTACAGTCCAATTTTCTTACCCTGCAGTTAAATCGTTGTTAAACTGTTTTGTATTAATTCTATATGTCATACTGTCTATTCTCTTTAAAGTTTCACAAAAGAATTCTTCAAAACTAGGCAGATTTAAGAATTTATTAAACCATAAAGAATGCTCAAACTATTATTCGACAGGAGTCAAGCCCAAGCCCTGGAGTTGACTGCTGACCATATTCAGTTTGGGCTTTTCCCAGAATGGAAACATTTTTCCCCACACTACCTCCCTTTGCACAGCTAAAATGCTAGTACATCCACTGTAGTTCCCTTCTTTTTCTTTGGCAAGTCAGAGGAATTTACCTCCCCACCCCCTCTACTACACATTCTATTAGCGACACAATTGCCCCAAATATTCACAGAAGAAAAAGGAACATATTTTAAAAAAACTGCAACCTTCAACAATATTTAAACCTTCATCTTCTCAAATCAACTGCAATGGGAAAACAGAAGATATCAAGCTATCTGTATTGTAAATGATCAGCACACTGAACTTTATTCCTGAAAGTGAATACTAGGGGGACAAGGATAATTCTGTGTGCTTCTAATGGGCTAGCAAAATGTTCCCCATCTAATTGAAATAAGAATGTTTCATAGTTTACTTGTCTGAGTTCTTAGAAGCAAGCAGCACCAACATCATTACAATTCCCCAAATAACAACTATCATCCATTTATATTGTTTTGAAGCACCTAAAACTTTTCAATAACAGAAGACATTAAGATGAGATGTTAGCAATACTATCTCTTGAATACTTTTGTGTGCGCATACAAAGTTTCTCCATAGTTTTAGTAGATAGCTCATAAGACTAGTGGCGACAGTTTTGTGCAATTAAAAACAAAAATGTTTCTCTAAATAGATGACACTAGTTAACAAACCAAAGAAATAAACAAAAGCCTTTTTAAGGCTACTGCTGCAATGAATGGTTCAATCTGAAGTTTACAGGAATAAACTGGTTGATAAGACAAAGATAAATCTGGAGGCATAGAACAAGATTTTAAAAAGTGAGAAGAGGGTTGAAGAGACTGGCAGATACCATCTGTCAGTATGTGAAAGGCTTGAGTCACATGGATTGCTTTTAACTCCTTGTTCTCTCATATCCTTAGTTAATGTTAACTTTTTCTTTCTTATTTCTTCACACAGCTTGGCCATGTAAATCCACCACAGAGAGGTGAGACAATGATATAGATGAACACCTGGAAGGAGGAGGCGGGCAATTTTATTTTCTTGACTCATATTCTTCTAAATAACATATATAAGAAAGTAGAACCTTATTAAGAAATACTTCTTATTCCATTACAGAAGAAGTTATAAAGTAATGAAACACACAAATCATGTATTTTCCAAGACAGAAGTGTAGTTAAAATTGTCCTTTTTGATATAACTCACACCCACTTGAATTCTAGCGTTTTCTTCAGTGGGAGAGAAAGTAGTGGGGTTGTTGCTCTTCAGTGGTAACTTGGCAGAATCAAGGCTCATTGAGCAACTCTTACTGATGTGCCAGTAACAAGTCATAAAACATCACAAATAACCATAATTCTCCTGAAGTATGATTTCATTAACTATATTTTTAGGTTTTGCACATGAATTTTTGATTAATATAAGATATAATTTTTAATTAATATAATATTTTAGAAGCCTGAGTAGAAGGCTTTCATCTGTATCACTTATGAGCAAGAATATTGCTACAAACTCTTCAGTGGATAACGACACAATAATTACGATGACCAAATCAAAGAAAAGCAGATGATACAAGTAACACTGCAAAAATGCTGGTGCTATTACAGATGTGTTTGCTTTTTCATTCTAGAATTATAATTTTAAATTATGATATGAAATAGTCACTACTTGTTCATATTATTACATTACAAAAAATAGATTTTAAACATTAGGTTCACTACGTTAGTCACTTTATTTTGATTTTTTGATTGTTTTTGTAGAGATAGGGTGTCACTATGTTGACCAGGCTGGTTTCAAACTCCTGGCCTCAAGCAATCCTCCCACCTCAGCTTCCCAAAGTGCTGGGATTACAGGCATAAGCCACTGTGCCTGGCTTTGTTTCGCTTTAAATTACAACTTTTTGAGATCTTTAAGTGACTGATTTCATTAATTGCAAGCTTGGAAAAAGATGTATTTACGAATTGCATGCCCTTCACTCTAAAAGTAAGCAAAGCATTTTTCCTTGTAGGGAACTATAAATATTGCCAGGGTTGGGGCAGATTACAGTAGATTCTGTTTATTAATGAATAGGTTGAACTTCTGACATCATATTCACACACACACATACATATGCCACAATTGTAAAATTTACCAACTTGATATAAAATTGACTATTTGTCACAGCTGTAATATAAGGATTTTTCCAGCTGAAGTACATCTAGTTAGGTGACAATACCTTTTGGCAAAGATTGATATTGCATTTAGAGCTGTGCTCTGCATGTCCTAAGTAATCAGTAAATATATTCTGAAATTAACAATAATTCAGCTGTACAAATCAACCTAAATTTCCGGACCAAATAATAAGAAGCTAAGCTCAGGAGCCTAAAATGTGCCATTAGAAAGAAGAGCCTGAGCAAGGAACCATTGAAGGCCATGACAATTACTTCCGGTATCAAATCTATAGATTTATGACTGTTCTTCTCTTTTAGATAAATCCAGCTGTCTAAGGCAGAGGACCCTCAAGCTGTGCTCAAGGAGAAGGAGGGTCAGAGGTATCTGCTTGGAGGTAAGCTTTGGGCTTCTGGACATGACTGGATGAAGGGGAGGAAAGGCAACTTTATCTGGCCATGAACTACCACAGAATAAAGCACCCCCCATCTGTTAGCAATAGTTCTTTAATTTGTGGTTTAGGACCGCTTTACACCCTCAAAAATTACTGAGGACTCCAAATGGTTCTTGTTTAAGGGGGATTATAATTATCAGCATTTGCCATATTAGAAATTAAAACTTTAAAAATACATAATTAATTTAAAAATGACAATAATAAACCTATTACATATAAACAGAAATATCTTTATTTAAAATAACTACATTTCTGTGAGGTCAGTTTTATATGTCTCTTTATATATACTAATTCTCAATAGGAAGGAGGGGTTTAAATAGAGATATTTCATAGTGACTTCATAGGAAAGGCACTGCCTGGTCATCTGTTTCACTATTAAAAGGCATATGTAGCTCATTTCAGAGTGTTAATCACTGAGAAAGAATTCTAGAACCTACTTTCTTAGAGACTGAAAAATAAAGACACACACAAAAAGGACAAAAACTTACAATTGATACGATGATAATGATGATAGTGAGCTTGAGGTTCTTCATACACATGGCTCGGGCAAGATTTCTGCTAGTAGTTTTGAAGGTGACAGACTAGAAAAGAAGCAAGAATTGTTTTAACCCTGGCACCAACCATGTGAATGATTTGCAGTAACAGCATTTTACTTCCATTAATTCTGCTGAAGTCCAATGATCTCTCTTTACAAGTAGAGACTGGCCATTTATACTCAATAGTTGCCAAAAGCAACACTCTGCCAGGTCTATCATAAGCAGTATGAGCCTAATGGAAAGTCTTCCCTCTTTTTTCTTCTCCAATGCAGCAACATTTTCCTCTCTATGCTTCTAATAAGAAAGGCTCCTTTAAAGTCAGCTGGCTGCAAGAACATTCTCCTATTCTGCCCAGTATAATTCTGGGACTTTGAGCCATAAAAACCTGTTTGATTTCTGTAGGAAGATACGTATTTACTTTTGTGAGAGCCAAAACCCATAGAACTTCATTCCTTCTGCTATCCATTTTCTTTTGCATAATCAATTTCTCAATATCTACTGAACGATTCCCACCAGATACAAGGAATTTAAAACAAAAAGGCAACCAACCAACCAACCAACCAACAAAACTCCCTAATAATCCAGCAATTCCACTCTAGGTATGTACCCAACAGATGTATGCACAAATTCACCAAAAGACATACAAAAATGTTTTGGACAGCACTACTTTTCATATCTTAAACTGGAAACCACCCAAATGCCTATCAATTGTACAATGCATAAATTGTAGGAGAGTCATACCATGGAATACAATACAGTAATGAGAATTCACAATCTACGACTACATTTACATAATTTACAATCTACATGTCACAGATAAATCTCACCAACATCATTTTGAGCAATAGAAACTTGACATAAACAGAATACTTGCTACATTTTATTTATTTATATATTTTTTGAGACAGGGTCTTGCTCTGTCACCCAAGCTGGAGTGCAGTGGCACAATTACGACTCACTGCAGTCTCGACCTCCTGGGCTCAAACAATCCTCCCACCTTAGCCTCCTGAGTAGCTGGGACTATAGGTGTGTGCCACCACTCTCGGCTCCTGCCATATTTTATTAATCTATATGGAGAAATCAGGACAGTGGTCACCTTTGGAGGGGAGCAGTGACTAGAAGAAGGCAGAAGGGAGCTTCTGGGGTACTGTTCATACTCTAGTTCTTAATTTGGGTGTTGGTTCTACATGGTATGTTCACTTTATGAAAATACAACAAGTTGTATGCTTACAGTTGATGTATTTATGTATATTACACTTCAACATATCGGTTTTTAAAAATCCACTCCCTTAACCATACATTCCTCTCCAACCACATTCTCCACAAAGTCTCTGCAGTAGAACAACTGACAGTGGCACCAGCCTTTGGGTTTCACTTGCTGAAGACTACACAGGATGCCACATGGAGGCACAGACCAAAACTGATTACATCTAGAACTAAATATATATGTTGAATAGAATATATGCATTGACTAGAACTTTTGAGAAGAACCAGTGGTTAAAGTGAGGAGACAAAAAAAAGCAATGGGGTCAAACAGTCCTTAATGGAACTAAGTTAATATGGGAAACAAGATAGAATAATACTAATAAAAAATTTCTAATAAGTATCCTCAGATACAAGACATAATTGCACTAATTTTAAACAAAGTCATCAGAGGACATGAAAAATTAAATAATATTCAAAAAACTATATTTTAATAAAATGACTGGCATAATTTTTTAAATGCAGAACATAAATGACCAAAAACAGCTTCTGCAGTAACAACTCAAACAATTTGCTCTGAAAACAGGGCAAAATGTCTAGGTTGTAAATTATGAAAGATGTAAGATACATGGAAAACTGATCAAGCAAATCCAGGATCAATTTATACAATCAACAGATATTTAACATTTATTATGTGCCTGGTACTGATTTAGGCACCTATTAGCAGTCACAGGAGAGAATACAGCCAAAAGACAAGGATCAATAATCCAAGGACTAACTGAAGAAAATATCCCCAAACTAAGACAGACTTAAATCTTCAGACTAAAAGGCCCTACCTACCATGTGGTAAGAATATTGAAAAAAGTCAAATGTTACACTTTTAGTAACATCTAAGAACTCCAAGCTTTTATTTCTACTCTACTTTTATTTTTTTCTGCCTTGAAGTATAATTGGCAAATAAAAATGGTATATATTCAAGGTATGTAATGTGATATTATGATACATGTATACATCATGAAATGATTACCACAATCAAGTTAAGTAAAATATCTATCACCTCACATAGTTACTTTTTTGGGTGTGTGGTGAGAATGCTTGAGATCTATTTATATAACATATTTCAAATATTCATTATTAACTATAGTTGCCATGTTGTATGTCAGATATCCAGAACTTATTCATCTTATAACTGCAAGTTCATACACTTTAACGAACAACTCTGTCTACCACCCCCAGCAACCACTGTTCTACTCTTTGCTTTTATGAACTCGACATTTTTTAGATTCCATATATAAGTGAAATTATACAGTACTGTCTGTGTCTGGTGTATTTCACTTAATATAATGTCCTCTAGTTGCATTCACATTTTAGAATTTTTTTTCCTATTCTTTGAAAAATGCTATTGGAATATCAATAGAGATTGTGTTTAATTTTGTATTGCTTTGGGCAGTATGGACGTTTTAATAATATTGATTCTTCCAATCCAAAAACAGGATATCTTTCCATTGATTTGTGTCTTTTTGAATTTCTTTCATCAATGTTTCATAGTTTTCATTGTACACATTTTTTATATCCTTGGCTAAATTTATTCCTATTTTACTCTTTTTGATGCTATCATAAATGGGATTTAAAAATTTTTCCTTTTTTTTTTTTGAGATGGAGGTCACCCCTCTGTCACCCAGGCTGGAGTGCAGTGGTGTGATCATAGCTCTCTGCAGCTCTGAATTCCAGGGTTCAAGCAATTCTCCATCTTCAGCCTCCCAAGTAACTAGGACTACAGGCATACCCCATCACACCTATTTTTGTTTTGTTTTGTAGAGATAAGGTCTCACTATGTTGCCCAGGCTGTTCTTGAACTTCTGGATTCTAGAGATCTTTTGGCTTTGGCCTCCCAAAGTATTAGGACTATAGGTATGAGCCACCATGCACAGCCTTGATTTCCTTTTCTAATAAATTATAATCTAGATATTAACAGTGTGATTTAGGGGAGGGGAAAGTCACCCAGGAAAAAAAATAAGTGATTTAGGAGGATTTGGATCACGTCCAGTGGAGCTGGAGACAGATCAAGCCAGAGGGCAGTCAGTCAATAATGCCTACATAATAAATAAAACCCTAATAAAAACTCTGAACACTAAGGCTTGGGTAAGTTTTCCTGTTGGGCAATGCTCTGTACATGTTGATACCAGGAGAGTAATGTGTCCCGACTCCATGAGAGAGGACAACAGAAGCTCTACATTTAGTATCTTCCCAAACTCCACCCTATGCACTTTTTTGCTTGGCTGATCTTACTATGTATAATTTGCCTATAATAAACCATAACTGTGAGTATAATAGTGTTCATGGAGTACTATAAATCCTCCTAATGAACTATCAAACCTGAGGGTGGTTTGGGGAATCCTCCAAATTTGCAATTGGTGTCATAGGTGAGGGTGGACTTGACTAAACTGTGTAGCTGTTCATGCCATGGCTCCATTGTGAGTGGATGGCTTAACTGAGATCCTGTTGCTCTGCCCCTCTGCATTGCCAATCAATTTAGCCTTGAAACCTCACTAAGTTCTTTAAGCCATAGTACCCTTTTTTAACTTCTTTCCATCCAACATCAGACAAGAGTATCTGGGAATGAGCCTTCCCAGTGACATGGGATACACTTATATCTAAAATGCTGATCAATGCTTTCAGAAGAGAAAGATTTTGATCAAAAGGGGGAAATGAGAAAACAAAAACAACTCAGAGTAGTCTGAGCTATGTGAGGTATATAAAATTTATCAAGCCCAGAAGACACGAGTATGGGACATTAGTCATACCCCCCACACAATTCCCAGAGGGGCAACTGTTAAAAGGCATTTTGTGGCTGACAAGCTGCCTCACCCATTATCTCCATTTTCCTGGAATGTGTGATACCAAGAACAATGTATAGCCAATCAATCAATAGCTTACGTTATTTTAATGTAAATTCTTGGTAAACAAATTAGATACTGCCTCTCCTTTTTTCCTTTAAAAACCCACTTGTAACTGCTGCTAATCAGAGCATACATTCAGGGCAACTTGAATCTATGCTCCTGGGCTGCAGTTCTCAAACTTGGCCCAAATAAAAACCCTGTAAAATGTATAATTGTTGTACTTCTCAGATGCCTAAATTCTTCATGCACTGAAATGCGGCAATAATCAGAGAATTTTGAGAGAAAATGATCTTAATCCTAGAATTCTACACCAGTCAAAACACTGTTCAAATATGAGACCAAAATAACACTTTTGCTCTTGAAGGGATTATCACCCATAAACTCATATGAAGAAAACGTGTGGGGATACACCAAAGAGTAAATCACAATAAATAATTAAAGAAAGAGGAAGATGATGTGGATGAGAAAAAGCAGTGAGCAATGGAACTAATAAATCTGAACATAGTTGTGTGATTCAATAGGTTGTAATGGAGATTCCTCCACCATCATCAGGTCAACATCTGAACACTGACAAACCACCTGTTTAAAACAAGTTCACCTATAAAGAACAATTGTTACACTTTGCCAAAGCTTCCCTTGGGGCTGGGATGGGGGTACGTAGAAAAAAAACCAAGATATAAAAGTCCCTGGCAGAATGACAAAGGCAAGCTGAACAGCCAGCCTGATGGTCTCTTCACTCCACATAGATAGTTTCATTTCAGCCTTGGGAATCTGTGAGTCCTATACCTTTATAGTGGGCTGAATGGTAGCACTAAAGATATGCCCGTGTCCTAATCCCTGTGAATATGACATATGTGATATTATCTGGAAAAAGGGTCTTTATGGATGTGATTATATTAAGAATCTTGAGATGAAGAGAGTATCCTGGATTATCCATATGAGCCCTAAATGACATCACAAATGTCTTTATAGGACGAAAGTAGGTGGAGACTTGACACACATGCAAAGGAGAAGGTAATGTGAACACAGAGGCAGAAACTATAATGATATAGCCATAAGCCAAGAAATACTGGCAGCCACCAGAAGCTGGAAGAGGCAAGGAACAGATTCTCTCACAGAGCTTCTGGAAGGAGTGTAGCCCTGCTAACACTTTAATTTTAGCCCAGTTAAACTGATTTTGAACTTCTGAAATTCAGTAGTGAGAAAACAAATTTTTTGTTGTTTTAAAGCCACCAAGTTTGTGATAATTTGTGACAGCAGCCACAGAAAGCTAATAACCATATATAAAATGTTGAAAACCAAACATAAAAAGACACTCTTAAAACCAGCCAAAGAGGGCAGTTGTGGTGGCTCATGCCTGTATTTCCAGCACTTTGGGAAGCCAAGGAGGGAGGATCACTTGAGCCTAGGACTTTGAGACCAACCACAGCAACACAGGAAGACCCCCGTCTCTACAAAAAATTTTAAAAACTAGCTAAGTGTGATGGTGCATGCCTGTGGTCCTACTTGGGAAGGTAAGGCAAGGCAGGAGGATCACTTGAGCCTGGGAGGTGACAGCAACAGTACACCGTGATCGTGCCACTGCACTCCAGCCTGGATGACAGAGAGAGACCCTGCCTTAACACAAACACAAAAACAAACAGCCAAAGGTGGGGAAATAATCATTTTTCAAGTAAGACGAAGAGAGATGACAACCTCTTCAAGAACATATGAAAACCAGAGAAAAATGAAATGGCATTTTTAAAGCACTGAAATATTTTTTAAAACTGCCATTGTAAAAAACTAAAAAAACTATATGCAAAGGAAGTATCCTTCAAAAAAAGATTAAAGATTTTCAGACAAAAGCTTAGAGAATCTCTCATCAGTAGATCAATACTATAAGAAACAATAAAAGAACTTCTTCAGTTTGAAGTGAAAAAAAATTGTACATGGAAATAGAACTGCAGAAAGCAAAAAGAACAACAGAAAGAATTACAGGCATATCTCCTTTTATTGTACTTCACGTTATCACACTTCATGGATAGTTTTTTTTTTTTTAAACAAATCATGGTCTATGGAAACCCTGTGATGAGCACCATTTTTCCTTTTTTTATGCTTAGCCTGCACTTTTTTTTTTTTTTTCCTTTTGTTAAGGTTTCTTAAGTAGGTATATACATGCCATAGTGGTTTGCTGCACCCATCGACCCATCATCTATATTAGGTATTTCTCCTAATGCTATCCCTTCCCCAGCCCCTCACCCCCCTACAAAGGCCCCAGTGTGTGATGTTCCCCTCCCTGAGTCCATGTGTTCTCATTGTTCAACTCCCACTTATGAGCAAGAACATACCGCAGCACAGTTTGTCTAACAGCATGTACTCACTTCATGTCTGTTTTTTGGTAATTCTTATAACATTTCAAACTTTTCATTGTTTTCATTCTACCTGTTATGATGACCTGTGACCTTGGATGTTACTATTGTGATTGTTTTAGGGTGCCATACACTGTGCCTATATAAGATGATGGGGCTAACTGACAAATGTTGTGTTTTCTAACTGTTCCACTGACCGGCTATTCTCTCATCTCTCTCCCTCTCAGGCCTCCCTATTTGCTGAGACACAAAGATATTGAAAATAGGCCAGTTAATAGCCTTACAATGGCATCTATGTATTCAAGTGAAAAGAAGAGTCACACATCTCTCACTTTACATCGAAAGAAAAAATTAATTAAGCTTAGTGAGTAAGGCATATCGAAAGCTGAGATGGACCTAAAGCTAGGTATCCTGTGACAGTTAACCGAGTTGTGAATGCAAAGGAACACCTCTTGAAAATTAGGAGGGCTACTCTACTGAACACACAAATGATAAACCAAAACAGCCTTACTGTGGATATGGAAAATGTTTTAGGGGTCTGGATGGAAGATTAACCCAGCCATAACATTTCTTAGGCCAAAGCCTAATCCAGAGCAAGGCCCTAACTCTTCAATTCTATGAAGGCTGAGAGAGGTGAGGAAGGCGCAGAAGAAAAGTTGAAAGCTAGCAGAAGTTGGTTCATGAGGTTTAAGGAAAGAAGCCATCTCCACAACATAAAAGTATAAGATGAAGCAGCAAGTGCTGATAGAGAAGCCACAGTACGTTATCCAGGAGACCTAGAGATCATTGATAAAGGTGGGTATACTAAACAACAGATGTTCAATGTAAACAAAACACATTTCTTTTGGAAGAAGATGCCATCTAGGACTTCCATATAGAGAAACCAATGCCTGGCTTCAAAGTTTCAAAGGATAAGCTGACTTTTATTAGGGGCCAATGCAGCTGATGGCTTTAAGTTGAAGCCAATGATAATTTACCATTCTGAAAAACTAGGCCCCTTAAGAATTATGCTAAATTGATTTTTTGAAGGGTTTTTTTGTGTCTCTATCTCCTTCAGTCCTGCTCTGATCTTAGTTATTTCTTGTCTTCTGCTAGGTTTTGAGTTTTTTTGGTCTTGCTCCTCTAGCTCTTTCAATTTTGACGATAGGGTGTTGATTTTAGATCTCTCCTTGCTTCTCATGTGGGCATTTATTGCTATATATTTTCCTCTAGAGACTGCTTTAAATGTGTCCCAGAGATTCTGGTATGTTGTGTCTTCATTCTCGTTGGTTTTGAAGAAGATCTTTATTTCTGCCTTCATTTCATTGTTTATCCAGTCAACAGTCAAGAGCCAGTTGTTCAGTTTCCATGAAGCTGTGCGGTTCTGAGTTAGTTTCTGAATTCTGAGTTCTAACTCAATTGCACTGTGGTCTGAGAGACTGTTGGTTATGATTTCCGTTCTTTTGCATTTGCTGAGGAGTGATTTACTACTAATTATGTGGTCAATTTTAGAGTAGGTGTGATGTGGTGCTGAGAAGAATGCATATTCTGTGGATTTGGGGTGGAGAGTTCTGTAAATATCTATTAGGTTTGCTTGATCCAGGTCTGAGTTCAAGTCCTGGATATCCTTGTTAACTTTCTGTCTCATTGATCTGTCTAATATTGACAATGGGGCGTTAAAGTCTCCCACTATTATTGTGTAGGAGTCTAAGTCTCTTTTTAAGTCATTAAGAACTTGCCTTATGTATCTCTGTGCTCCTGTACTGGGTGCATATATATTTAGGATCATTAGCTCTTCTTGTTGCATTGATCCTTTTACCATTATGCAATGTCCTTCTTTGCATCTTTTGATCTTTGTTGGTTTAAAGTCTATTTTATCAGAGACAAGAATTGCAACTCCTGCTCTTTTTTTGCTCTCGAATTGCTTGGTAAATCTTCCTCCATCCCTTTATTTTGAGCCTTTGTGTATCCTTGCAGAAGCTGGTTTTTCGAAAAGATCAACAAAATAGACTACTAGCCAGATTAATAAAAAAGAAAAGAGAGAATAATCAAATAGATGCAATAAAAAACGATAAAGGGGATATCACCACAGATTCCACAGAAATACAAACCACCATCAGAGATTATTACAAACAACTCTATGCACATAAACTAGTAAACCTGGAAGAAATGGATAAATTCCTGGACACTTGCCTCCTCCCAAGCCTAAACCACGAAGAAGTCAAAACCCTGAAGAGACCAATAACAAGGTCTGAAGTTGAGGTAACAATTAATAGCCTACCTCCCCAAAAAAGCTCAGGTCCAGATGGGTTCACAGCCGAATTCTACCAGACATACAAAGAGGAGCTGGTACCATTCCTTCTGAAACTATTTCAAATAATCCAAAAAGAGGGAATCCTTCCCAAATCATTTTATGAGACCAACATCATCTTGATACCAAAACCCAGCAGAGACCTCAGCAAGAAAAGAAAACTTCAGGCCAAAATTCATGATGAACATAGATGCAAAAATCTTCAAGAAAATACTGGCAAGCCGATTGCAACAGCACATCAAAAAGCTTATCCACCATGATCAAGTAGGCTTCATCCCAGGGATGCAAGGCTGGTTCAACATACACAAGTCGGTAAACGTAATTCACCACATAAACGGAACCAAAGACAAAAACCACATGATTATCTCAATTGATGCAGAGAAGGCCTTTGACAAAATTCAACAGCCCTTTATGCTAAAAACCCTCAATAAACTAGGTATTGACGGAACGTTATCTCAAAATAATAAAAGCTATTTACGACAAACCAACAGCCAATATCATACTGAATGGGCAAAAACTGGAAGCATTGCCTTTGAAATCTGGCAGTAGACAAGGATGCCCTCTCTCACCACTCCTATTCAATATACTACTGGAAGTTCTAGCCAGAGGAATCAGGCAAGAAAAAGAAATAAAGGGTATTCAAATAGGAAAGGAGAAAGTCAAATTGTCTCTATTTGCAGACGACATGATTGTATATCTAGAAGACCCCATCGTCTCAGCCCAAAATCTCCTGAAACTGATAAGCAACTTCAGCAAAGTCTAAGGACACAAAATCAATGTGCGGAAATCACAAGCATTCCTATACACCAATAACAGACTTAAAGAGAGCCAAATCAAGAACGAACTGCCAATCACAATTGCTACAAAGAGAATAAAATACCTAGGAATACAACTAACAAGGAACGTAAAGGATCTCTTCAAGAAGAACTACAAGCCACTGCTCAACGAAATAAGAGAGGACACAAACAGATGGAGAAACATTCCATGTTCATGGTTAGGAAGAATCAATATCGTGAAAATGGCCATGCTGCCCAAAGTAATTTACAGATTCAACACTATTCCCATCAAGCTACCAATGACCTTCTTCGCAGAACTGGAAAAAAACCACCTTAAACTTCATATGGAACCAAAAGAGAGCCTGCATAGCCAAGTCAATTCTAAGCAGAAAGAACAAAGCTGGAGGCATCACACTACTGGACTTCAAACTATACTACAAGGCTACAGTAATCAAAACAGCATGGTACTGGTACCAAAACAGAGATATAGACCAATGGAACAGAACAGAGGCCTCGGAGGCAACACAACATATCTACAACCATCTGATCCTTGACAAAGCTGACAAAAACAAGCAATGGGGAAAGGATTCCCTGTTAAATAAATGGTGTTGAGAAAGCTGGCTAGCAGTGTGCAGAAAGCAGAAACTGGACCCCTTCCTGACACCTTACACTAAAATTAACTCCAGATGGATTAAAGACTTAAACATAAGACCTAACACCATAAAAACCCTAGAAGAAAATCTAGGCAAAACCGTTCAGGACATAGGTGTAGGCAAGGACTTCATGACCAAAACACCAAAAGCATTGGCAACAAAAGCCAAAACAGACAAATGGGACCTAATCAAACCCCACAGCTTCTGCACAGCAAAAGAAACAGTCATTAGAGTGAATCGGCAGCCAACAGAATGGGAAAAAATTTTTGCAGTCTACCCATCTGATAAGGGCTGATATCCAGAATTTACAAAGAACTAAAACAGATTTACAAGAAAAAAACAAGCCCATTCAAAAGTGGGCAAAGGATATGAACAGACACTTTACAAAAGAAGACATACATGAGGCCAACAAACATATGAAAAAATGCTGATCTTCACTGGTCATTAGAGAAATGCAAATCAAAACTACATTGAGATATCATCTCACACCAGTTAGAATGGGGATTATTAAAAAATCAGGAGACAACAGATGCTGGAGAGGATGTAGAGAAACAGGAACACTTTTACACTGTTGGTGGAAGTGTAAATTAGCGCAACCATTGTGGAAGACAGTGTGGCGATTCCTCAAGGACCTAGAAATAGAAATTTCATTTGACCAGCAATCCCATTACTGGGTATATACCCAAAGAATTATAAATCGTTTTATTATAAAGACATATGCACATGTATGTTCACTGAGGCACTGTTTACAATAGCAAAGACTTGGAACCAACTCAAATGTCCATCAACGATAGACTGGGTAAAGAAAATGCGGCACATATACACCATGGAACACTATGCAGCCATAAAAACGATGAGTTCATGTCCCTCATAGTGACATGGATGAATCTGGAAACCATCATTCTCAGCAAACTCACACCAGAGCAGAAAACCAAACACCGCATGGTCTCACTCATGGGAGGGTGTTGAACAATGAGAAAATATGGACCAGGGAGGGGAGAATCACACACTGTGGTCAGTTGGGGGGACTAGTGGAGGGACACCGGGGGGTGGGGAGGGTGGTGAGGGATAATGTAGGGAGAAATACCAGATATAGGTGATGGGGGGATGAAGGCAGCAAACCACCTTGCCATGTGTGTACCTATGCAACAATCTTGCATGATCTGCAGATGTACCCCAAAACCTAAATTAAAAAAAAAAAAGCTTAAGATACTTACACCCAACTCTATTAAAATTCGTATTACATCTAAGTAGAATAAGCACTTCAATTATAAATATACTTCATATATTCAAGAAGGTCGAGGAAAGTATGCACATGCTAAGG
Organism: Sapajus apella; assembly: GCF_009761245.1. NCBI lineage: Eukaryota > Metazoa > Chordata > Mammalia > Primates > Cebidae > Sapajus > Sapajus apella. The sequence continues at coordinate 2,573,646 of NW_022437089.1, read as the reverse complement.
AGACACATGGAAGATATAAAAAAGATCCAGAACAACTTGTAAAGGCTTGTTCTGTCATACACAGGACAGAAAGAGCAGATTGCAAACTGCAACAGAAAAGATAAGTAAACTTGAAGACATAGCAATAGAAACTATTCTAAATGAAACACAGTGGAAAAAAGACTGAACAATGAACAAAAGCATCAGTGAGTTGTGGGACAGCTTGTAGTGGCTTAATATAGATGAAACCGGAAGCCTAGAAAGAGCTCAACATTTTCAAAATTTGATGAAAACTACAACAAACTCAAAGCCAAAGAAATATAAAGAAAACTATACCAAGGCATGTATATTACAACCAAATTTCTTAAAACCAATGATAAAAGGAAAATCTTAAAAGCACAAGAAGAAAAAAAATACACTCTGTGTATGTAAGAATGACAGCAGAATTCTTGTCAGAAACAATGTAAAAGACAGTGATGAACCACTGCTCATCAAGTATTAAAAGAAAAAAAATCACTATCCTAGAATTCTACACTCAGTAAAAATATCTTTCAAAAAAAAAAGGAAGTGAAATAAAAACTTCTCTGATATACCACACCTGAAAGAATTCACTTCCAGTAGATCTACACATCTGAACAATAATGGAAGATTATATGTTAAATTAAAGCATGCAGGCATTAAGAAATAACATCAGATAGAAACTCAGCCTACATTGAAATGGCAGCTACATGGGTAAATAGAAAAGACTTTCCTTATTATTTAAATCTCTTTAAAAGATGATCAACTCTTTAAACAAAAACAATAACAATATATTTTGTAGTTTTTAATATATGTGTAAATAAAAGCATGTCAACAATAGCATAAAGGCCAGGAAGAAACAGATAGAAGTATACTATTGTAAGGTTCTTATCTATTTATGAAGTGAAAAATACCACGTGAAGGGAGGTTATAAGTCAAAGACATACTGTAAACCCTACAGCAATGAGAAAATAATGAAATGAAGAGCTATAGCTAATAAACTGACAAAGGAGGCATAATGAAAAAACAAATATACTAAATCCAATGCAAGGCAGAAAAATGAGGGAGAAGGGAACAAAGACTAGATGACACAGATAGGAAAAAAATAGCAAGATGGCAGATTTAAAATTTTCCAATGAAGAAAACTCCAGGCCCAATCTGCTTTACTAGTAAATTCTTCCAAACATCTAAGACATATAATACCAATAGTACCCAAACTCAGAAGACAGAGAAGTAACATTTCCCAACTTGTTTAATGAGGCCAGCATATTCCTGATACAAAAACCTAAAAAAAATAAATTACAGACCACTATCTCTTATAAATGTAGATGCCAAATTCCTGAACAAAACAATAGCAAATCCAATAAAGTGTTATATAAGAAGGATAAGTCATGAGCTTGAAGGGGTGCAAAGTTGGTTTAACATTCAAAAATCAATGTAATTTACCACATTAACTGAATAAAGGAGAAAAATTAAACAAACATCTCAATAAATGGAGAAAAAGCATTTGACAAAACCATGATTAAAGCTCTCAAATGAGGAATTAAAGGGAATTCTTCCACCTATTAAAAGGCACCTACAAAAAAATCTACAGTTAACCACAAATTTAACATTGAATTTATTTTTTTCAAAAAATACTGAATTTTCCCCCACAAGATGGTCAATAGGCAATGATGTCCATTATTATCTCTTGTATTCAGTATTATGTAGAAGGTTCTAGCCAGAATAAGGCAAGGAAAATTAATAAAAGGCAGGAATGTACAAAACAGTAACCTCACGTAGTTTTTGCAAGGTTGCAGAATACAAACAAGGTCAATATACAATAACCAATTTTATTTCCATATACTAGCAATAAAGAATTAAAAATGATACATTAAAATTTGTAACAGAATACAAAAGATGGTCAATAGGCAATGAAATTCTCTTTTTTTTGCACTTGAAATTCTCAAGTGCAAATTTAACAAATATGTGCAAGACCTGTACGTCAAAAACTAAAAAATACTGCTGAAAAAATTTTTTAAAATTCTAAGCAAAAGCAGAGATACGTCATGTTTATGGACAGAAAAAAATCTATACTGTCAAGGTATCAATGCTTCCTAAATTGACCTATATATTAAATGCAGTCACAAAAGATACATGTTGTTGTGGGGGTTTTTGAGAGATGGAAAACAAGCCTATTCTAAAACATATAAGGAAATGCAAAGCACCTAAAAGAGTGAAGACAATATTGGAGAACAAGAATATAGTTGGAAGACTTATACTACTTAATTTTAAGAATTTTATAAAGTTATAGTAATCAACACAGTATGGTACTGGCATAAAGACAGACAAACTGACCAATGGAACAAAACAGAGAATCCAGAAATAAAGCCCCACAGAGAACGGGTAAACAAATTGTGGTAGATAGATTCTATAAAGGAATAATACAAAACAATAAAAAAGAATAAGTGATTACTATAATCAAAAACATGGATGAATCTCACAGGCATAATGGTGAGTAAAAGAGGCCAGACAAAAATAAATTTTAAGAACAGGCAAAACACTATCTATGGTGATGTAAGTCAGAAACATAACTACATCTGTTGGGGATTATTAACGGGAAGGGGCGTGAGGGCAGCCTTCTGGAGTGCTGGAAATGTTTTATATCTAGATCTGGGAGGTGGTTACATGGGTATAGATATACATAAAAAATAATTGAGCTATACACTTAAACGCAGTACACTTGATGCACTTTGCTGCATGTACGTTATTGTACCATAAAGAGAGATACCTGTTAGTTCATTAGTACCTTCTGTTGTTTTCAGTCATGAAGTCAACAAAATTAAGACTTTTATTTGGAAAGTACAGATTATACTAGTATTGGTCAAAGACAGACCATTCCAGCTAAGCAGAGTAAGCTTCAAGAATTAAGAATAACTAAGAGAACCTGGAAGTATCAAAGAAATTGGTCTACAGCTCTGGAATCAGACACTTCTCTGTTCTCTTTGCCCCCTAGCAATGGGTCACAAAGTGAGATCTAGAACCCAGGTGTTTTGACTTCCTGTATGGTACCATCACTCCTCCAATTACAACATGCTTTGATGAAAAAACTGTTTATAAACTCCTAGGAAACCTAATAGTAGCCTGTATATCTCAAAACCTGCTGCTAATGGATGTCCCTGTAAAATTAACAATAATGATGAACATTTAAATAGCTCTTACTATGTATCAAATACGTGTTATGCACTTTTAATGCATTATCTGATTTAATCCTTAAAATGCTATCAAGTAGGTACATCTCCATTTTACAGAAGATGATCACTGATGCACAAAGAGCTTAAGTCATTTGCCTAAGGTCACACAACTAGTAAGTAGCAGAGGTGGGATTCAAATCCAGGCAACCTGATACTAGAGCTTGTGTTTTTAACCACGACTATCTAGCTGTCAGTCACAAGGAACATAATCACTATTTTGTTTCAAGGTGTAAATCTGTACTGTACATTTAAATTTATAATTGTGTAGATCCAAATCGTAATTGATCTCTGCCGTCCTTCTGTTCACCATATATCTACCAACTTTCCTTAAAACTTTCATCCACTAACTGCATTGAAAATGTGAGGACATATGGAATCGTAGTATAAGCAGCTCACAAGGGCACGCTGTCTCTTTTAAAGCTTATTGGCTCTTTCCAATCCATGTCTCTTGATTGATACAAGAAAAGATCAAACTATCAGTGTAAGCAAGAAAGTGAACTGTCCAGTTTTCAGGACTCATACTGGGCCACAAATGGCTTGCACATCTGTTTCATGTTTTACTAATTTGTAAAGTGAACAGACTGGTACATGTAGCTGAGGTGCTAAATTTATATAGGCATCAACCCAAAGCTTTAGAAAACTGTTTCTGTATATTGAGCAAATTTTCCAAATCAAAGCTACCTTAATGGCTCTATTGGGGGATGATGGCTTTTTTTTTTTTTTTTCCTATGCCTCATTGTTATTCTCATTATTACAAAGTAATCACATAATGGAGATGAGAAAGGAAAAAGAAACCAAAGTTATTGAATGTAAGGCATTTCCCAATTATGTTAGCTATCATCCACAGTTTCTCTACTTTACATCCTGAATAATATTATCAGATTCCATACTTACAGAATCCACGAGATTTTCTGTTTTGTCAATCAATAATTCCAATCTTTCTCCTCGCTGAGCTACCAGATCTGAAAATATTGGAAAAATAGAAAAGATCAAGTTTTGCAATACATATTTTCTATCATTATCTTTGTTATAATTTAAATAAATCTGATTTCAATTACAACTGGTATTTTTGACAGCTCATATTTACTACAGAAGTACTTAGGCCTTTAAGTATATGTATGTTGAATAAAATAATTTTTTTTTTTTTAAAAAGTAACATAACTTAATGAATACACTGTCCTGGGGCGAAAGGACAGGCAGGCTTTGCCCACTGGTGACACCACTGGAAACCAAGGACTAGGCCACCTGGAGTTCCCATGCCCAGCAAAACTTCACCACAGCCTCCAATAACAATGGCACCCTAAGCGACGGAGAAAAATACAGACATGGCTGGTGCTGTTTACAGCTGAAGAAATTATACACAGACTACATACACTACTGCATGTACCCATAAGCAAAGTCGAAGTGCCCTACCCAACCAACACTACAGATACATCCTCAGGAAAAAGTCCTTGCGTATTAAAGCAAACCTAAAAATTGGAAGAAGTGACCATATTATTAACAACTATATGCTAATCAACTGGAAAACGTGGAAGACATGGATAAATCCCAGGATACATGCAACCTACCAAGACTGAGTCAGAAAGAAATAGAAAACCTGAACAGGCCAGTAGTGAGTAATGGGATTGAATCAGTAACAAAGTCTCCCAACAAAATCAAAACAATGCCCAGGATCACCTGGCTTCACTGCTGAACTCTATGAAAGTTACAAAGAAGAACTAATATCATTTCTCAAACTATGCCAAAAAATTCAAGAGGAGGGAATTCTCCCTAACTCATTCTACAAGGCCAGCATTACCCTGATACCAAAACCTGACAAGGACTCAACAAAAAAGCAAAACTGCCGGCCAACATCACTGATGATCACAGATGCAAAAATCCTCAACAAAATACTAGCAAACCAAATCAAACATCACATCAAAAAGATAATACGTCATGATCAAGTGGGATATACCCCAGGGATGCAATGATGATTTAACCCATGCAAATCAGTAAACATGAAACATCCCATCAATAGAATGAAGGACAAAAGCTACATGATCACCTTAATAGATGCAGAGAAAGCATCTGATAAAAAAGCGTATGATAAAATTCAACATCTTGGGGTGGCTGGCAAGATACTTGAATAGGAACAGCTCTGGTCTGTGACTCCCAGAGAGATCAATGCAGAAGGTGGATGATTTCTGCATTTCCAACTGAGGTACCCAGTTCATCTCACTAGGACTGGTTAGACAGTGGGTGCATCCTATAAAGGGTGAGCTGAAGCAGGGTGGGGTATTGCCTCACCTGGGAAGCTCAAGGGGTTGGGGAACTCCCTCACCTAGCCAAGGGAACCCATGAGAGAGTGTGCCGTGAGGAACAGTGCACTCCAGCCCAGATACCACGCTTTTCCAATGGTTTTTGCAAGCCGTAGACCAGGAGATTCCCTCTGGTGCCTACGCCACCAGGGCCCTGGGTTTCAAGCACAAAACTGGGCAGCTGTTTGGGCAGACACTGAGCTAGCTGCAGGAACTTTTTTTCATACCTCGGTGGTGCCTGGAATGCCAGCAAGACAGAACCGTACGCTCCCCTGGAAAGGGGGCTGGAAGCCAGGGAGCCAAAGTGGTCTAGCTCCACAGATCCTACTTCCACAGAGCCCAGCAAGCTAAAATCCACTGGCTTGAAATTCTCGCTGCCAGCACAGCAGTCTGAAGTCAACCTGGGACACTTGAGCTTGGTGATGGGAAGGGTGTCCACCATTACTGAGGCTTGAGTAGGCAGTTTTCCTCTCACAGTGTGAACAAAGACACTAGGAAGTTCGAACTGGGTGGAACCCACAACAGCTCGGCAAAGCCACTGTAGCCAGACTGCCTCTCTAGATTCCTCCTCTTTCTCCCTAAGACAGAGCACCTGGGGGAAGGGGTGGCTGTGGGCACAACTTCAGCAGACTTAAATGTTCTTGTCTGCCCACTCTGAAGACAGCAGCAAATCTCCCAGCACAGCATTCAAGCTCTGATAAGGGACAGGCTGCCTCCTCAAGTAGGGTCCTGACCCCTGTGCCTCCTGACTGGGAGACACCTTCCAGCAGGGCTTGACAGACACCTCATACAGGAGAGCTTTAGGCTGGCATCTGGCAGGTGCCCCTCTGGGATGAAGCTTCCAGAGGAAGGAACAGGCAGCAATCTTTGCTGTTTTGCAGCCTCCACTGGTGATACCAAGGCAAACAGGGTCTGGAGTGGACCTCCAGAAAATTCCAGGGGCCTGACTGTTAGAAAGGAAACTAACAAACAGAAAGGAATAGCATCAACATCAACAAAAAGGACATCCATACGGAAACCCCTTTGGAAGGTCACCAACATCCAACACCAAAGGTAGATAAATCCATGAAGATGAGGAAAAACTAGCACAATAAGGCTGAAAATTCCAAAAACCAGAATGCCTCTTCTCCAAAGGATCACAACTCCTCATCAGCAAGGGAACAAAACTGAACTGAGGATAAGTTTGATGAACTGACAGAAGTAGGCATCAGAAGGTGAGTAATAAACTCCTCTGAGCTAAAGGAGCATGTTCCAACCCAATGCAAGGAAGCTAAGAACCTTGAAAAAAGGTTAGAGAAATTGCTAACTAGAATAATCAGTTTAGAGAACATAAATGACCTGATGGAGCTGAAAAACACAGCACAAGAACTTCCTGAAGCATACACAAGTATCAGTTGCTGAATCAACCAGGCAGAAGAAAGGATATCACAGATTGAAGATCAACTTAATGAAATAAAGTGTGAAGATAAGATTAGACAAAAAAGAATGAAAAGGAAAAAATGAAGTCTCCAAGAAATATGGGACTATGTGAAAAGACCAAACCTACATTTGATTGGTGTACCTGAAAGTGACAGGGAGAATGGAAGCAAGTTGGAAAACACTCTTCAGGATAAGGAGAACTTCCCCAACCTAGCAAGACAGGCCAACATTCAAATTAACGAAATACAGAGAACACCACAAAGATATTCCTCAAGAAGAGCAACCCCAAGACAAATAATCATCAGATTCACCAAGGTTGAAATGAAGGAAAAAATGTTAAGAACGGCCAGAGAGAAAAGGCTGGTTAACCCACGAAGGGAAGCCCATCAGATTAACAGCAGATCTCTCTGCAGAAACCCTATAAGCCAGAAGAGAGTGGGGGCCAATATTCAACATTCTTAAAGAATTTTTAACCCAGAATTTCATACCCAGCCAAACTAAACTTCATAAGCAAAGGAGAAATAAAATCCTTTACAGACAAGCAAATGCTGAGAGATTCTGTCACCACCAGGCCTGACTTATAAGAGGTCCTGAAGGAAGCACTAAATATGGAAAGGAAAAACTGGTAGCAGCCACTGCAAAAACATACCAAACTGTAAAGACCATCAACACTATGAAGAAACTGTGTCAACTAATAGGCAAAATAACGAGCTAGCATCATAATGACAGGATCAGATTCACACATAACAATATTAACCTTAAATGTAAATGGGCTAAATATCCCAATTAAAAGACACAGACTGGCAAACTGAATAAAGTCAAGACCATTGCAGTGCTGTATTCAGGAGACCCATCTCATGTGCAAAGACACACATAGGCTCAAAATAAAGGTATGGAAGAATATTTACCAAACAAATGGAAAGCAAAAAAAACAAAAACAAAAACAACCAGGGGTTGCAATCCTAGCTGCTGATAAAACAGACTTTAAACCAAGAAAGACCAAAAGAGACAAAGGGCATTATTATATAATGGTGAAAGGATCAATGCAACAAGAAGAGCCGACTTTCCTAAATATATATGCACCCAATACAGGAATACCCAGATTCATAAAGCAAGTTCTTAGAGACCTACAAAGAGGCTTAGACTCCCACACAATAATAGTGGGAAATTTCAATACCCCACTGTCAATATTAGACAGATCAATGAGACAGAAAAGTAACAAGGATATTCAGGACTTGAACTCAGCTCTGGACCAAGTGGGCCTAATAAACATCTACAGAACTTTCCACCCCAAATCAACAGAATATACATTCTTCTCAGCACCACATCACATTTATCCTAAAATTGACCACATAATTGGAAGTAAAGCACCCCTCAGCACATGCAAAAAACTAGAAATCATGACAAACAGTCTCTCAGACCACAGTGCAATCAAATCAGAACTCAGAATTAAGAAACTCACTCAAAGCCACACAACTACATGGAAACGGAACAACCTGTTCCTGAATGACTACTGGATAAATAACAAAATTAAGCAGAAATAAATAAGTTCTTTGAAACCAATGAGAACAAAGACACAATATACCAGAATCTCTGGGACACAGCTAAAGCAGTGTTTAGAGAGAAATTTATAGCACTAAATGCCCACAGGAGAAAGTGAGAAAGATCTAAAATCAACACCCTAATAACACAATTAAAAGAACTAGAGAGGCAAGAGCAAACAAATTCAAAAGCTAGCAGAAGACAAGAAATAGCTGAGATCAGAGCAGAACTGAAGGAGACGGAGATGCAAAAAACCCTTCAAAAAAAGTCAGTGAATCCGGGAGCTGTTTTTTTTTTGAAAAGATTAACAAAACAGTCCTCTAGCCAGACTAATAAAGAAGAAAAGGGGGAAGAATCAAATAGACACAATAAAAAATGATAAAGCAGATTTCACCACTGAACCCACAGAAATACAAACTACCATCAGAGAATATCATAAACACCTCTAGGTAAATAAACAGGAAAATCTAGAAGATATGGATAAATTCCTGGACACATACACCCTTCCAAGATTAAACCAGGAAGAAGTCGAATCCCTGAATAGACCAATAACAAGGTCTGAAATTGAGACAGTAATTAAATAGCCTGCCAACCAAAAAAAAAAAAAACCCAGGACAAAATGGATTCATAGCCGAATTCTACCAGAGGTACAAAGAGGAGCTGGTACCATTCCTTCCAAAACTATTTCAAACAATAGAAAAAGGGGGACTCCTCTCTAACTCATTTTATGAGGCCAGCAGCATCCTGATACCAAAATATGGCAGAGACACAACAAAAAAGAAAATGTCAGGCCAATATCCCTGATGAACATCAAAGTGAATATCCTCAATACTGGCAACCAAATCCAGCAGCACATCAAAAAGCTTATCCACCATGAACAAGTCGGCTTCATTCCTGGGATGTAAGGCTGGTTCAACACATGCAAATCAATAAACATAATCCATCATGTAAATAGAACCAATGACAAAAACCACATGATTTTCTCAATAGAAACAGAAAAGGTCTTCAATAAAATTCAACACTCACTCATGCTAAAATCTCTCAAAAAATTAGGTATTGATGGAACGTATATCAAAATAGTAAGAGCTATTTATGACAATCCCACAGTAAACATCATACTGAGTGGGCAAAAAGCAGGAAGCATTCCCTTTGAAAACTGGCACAACACAAGGATGCCCTCTCTCACCACTCCTATTCAATATAGTATTGGAAGTTCTGGCCAGGGCAATCATGCAAGAGAAAGAAATAAAGGGTATTCAAATAGGAAGAGAGGAAGTCAAATTGTCTCTGTTTGCAGATGACATGATTGTATATTTAGAAAACACCACTGTCTCAGCCCAAAATCTCCTTAAGCTGATAAGCAACTTCAGCAAAGTCTCAGGATACAAAGTAAATGTGCAAAAATCACAAGCATTCCTCTACACCAATCATAGACAAACAGAGCTAAATCATGAGTGAGCTCCCATTCACAACTGCTACAAAGAGAATAACATACCTAGGAATACAACTTACTTACAAGGGATGTGAAGACCTCTTCAAGAACTACAAACCATTGCTCAGGGAAATAAGAGAGGACATAAACAAATGGAAAAACATTCCATGCTCCTGGATAGGAAAAATCAATATCGTGAAAATGGCCATACTGCCCAAAGTAATTTATAGATTCAACGCTATCCCCACCAAGCTACCAATGACTTTCTTCACAGAATTGGAAAAAAACTACTTTAAATTTATATGGAGCAAAAAAAGAGCCCATATAGCCAAGACAATCCTAAGCAAAAAGAACAAAGCTGGAGGCATCATGCTACCTGACTTCAAAATATACTACAAGGCTACAGTAACCAAAACAGCATGGTACTAGTACGAACACAGAGATGCAGACCACTGGAACAGAATAGAGGCCTCAGAAATAATACCGCACATCTACAACCATCTGATATTTGACAAACCTGACAAAAACAAGCAATGGGGAAAGCATTCCCTATTTAATAAATGGTGTTGGCAAAACCAGCTAGCCATATGCAGAAAACTGAAACTAGACCCCTTTCTTATATGTCTTATACAAAAATTAACTCAAGATGTATTAAAGACTTAAATGTAAGACCTAAAACCATAAAAACCCTAGAAGAAAACCTAGGCAATACCATTCAGGACACAGGCATGGGCAAGGACTTCATGACTATACTACCAAATCAATGGCAACAAAAGCCAATATTGACAAATGTGATCTAATTAAACTAAAGAGCTTTTACACAGCAAAAGAAACTATCACCAGAGCGAACAGGCAACCTACAGAATGGGAGAAAATTTTTGCATCTATCCATCTGACAAAGGGCTAATATTCAGAATTTACAAGAAACTTAAACAAATTTATAAGACAAAAACAACCCCATCAAAAAGTAGGCGAAGGATATGAACAGGCACTTCTCAAAAGAAGACATTTATATGGACAACAACATATGAAAAAAAGCTCATCATCACTGGTCATTAGAGAAATGAAAATCAAAACCACAATGAGATACCATCTCACACCAGTTAGAATGGTGATCATTAAAAAGTCAGGAGACAGCAGATGCTGGAGAGGATGTGGAGAAATAGGAATGTTTTTACACTGTTGGTGGGAGTGTAAATTAGTTCAACCATTGTGGAAGACAGTGTGGTGATTCCTCAAGGATCTAGAGCTAGAAATATCATTCGACCCAGTAATTCCATTACTGGGAATATACTCAAAGGATTATAAATCATTTACTATAAACACACATGCACATGTGTATTTATTGCAGCACTGTTCACAACAGCAAAGACTTGGAACCAACCCAAATGCCCATCAATGATAGACTGGATAAAGAAAATGTGGCAAATATACACCATAGATTACTATGCAGCCATAAAAAAGGATGAGTTCATGTCCTTTGCAGGGACACAGATGAAGCTGGAAACCATCATTGCCAGCAAACAAACACAGGAACAGAAAACCAAACACCGCATGTTCTCACTAACAAGTGGAAGTTGAACAATGAGAACACATGGACACAGGGAAGGGAACATCACACACCAGGGCCTGTCAGTGGGTGGGGAGCTAGGGAAGAAATATCATTAGGAGAAATATCTAATGTAGATGATGGGGTGATGGGTGCGGCAAACCACCATGGCACGTATACCTAAGTAACAAACCTGCACGTTCTGCACATGTATCCCAGAATTTAATGTATAATAAAAGAAAAAAGAGCAAACGTGTAACACAGAAATTCCAATGGGTCAGGTTGAAACATTTCCATTTTCATCCATAATTTTAGCAGTATGATGACATAGCTCAAAAGGAAAATAGGATATTCTACTTTCATATATTCAGATAGAAATATATAGTTCAAGGTATCAAAAAAAAAATCCAACATCTCTTCATGATAAAAACTCTCAATAAACTAGGCATAGAAGGAACATCCCTCAACATGATAAAAGCTATTTATGACAAACCCACAGCTGACATCATACTGAATGGGGAAAAACTAAAAGCCTTTCCTCTAACAACTAGAAAACTCTTACCACTCCTATTCAACATAGTAGTGGAAGGATGCCCACTTTCAGTACTCCTATTCAACACAATACTGGAAGTCCCAGCCAGAGCAATCAAGCAAGAGAAACAAACAAAAGGCATCCAAATTGAAAAACAGGAAGTCAAATTATCCCTCTTTGCAGATGATATGCTCTTATATCTACAACACCCTAAACACTCCACCAAAAAAACTCCTAGATCTGACAAATATATTCACTAAAGTTGAAGAATAGAGAATCAACAAAAATCAGTACTGTTTCTATGCACCAATAATGAACTTGGTGAAATAAAACTTTATGAAGAAGGCAATCCCATTTGCAATAGTTATGAAAAAATAAAATATCAAAGAATAAATTTAACAAGGAGGTGAAAGCCTCATACAAGGAAAACTACAAAACACTGAAGACAGAAACTGAAGATAACATAAAGATATGGAAAGACATATGGTCATGGATCATAAGAATGTACATTATTAAAATTACCATAAGCCCAAAGCGATTTACAGATTCAATGCAATCTATATCAAAGTACCAATGCCATTTTTCATGGAAACAGAAAAAAAAAATCCTAAAATTAGTATTTAGGAACCAAAAAAAGAGTCCAAATAGCCAAAGCAATCCTGAGCAAAAAGAACAAAGCTGGAGGCATCACACTACCTGACTTCAAAACATATTAGAAGGCTACAGTAACCAAAAAAGCATGATTTTGTATAAAAACAGATAAAAGATCAAAGGAATAGAAAAGCCAGACATTGATCCACGTATATACAGCCACACATGTATGCCAACTGATTTTCAACAAAGGTGCCAAGAACGTACACTTGGGAAAGGACGCTCTTCAATAAACGGTATCGGGAAAACTGAATATCCATATGTGGAAGAATTAAACTGGTCCCCTGTCTTCCATCATACACAAAAATCAACCAAGACAGATTAAAGACTTAAATTTAAGACCCAGAATTATAAACCTACTAGCAGAAAACATAGGGGAAAAACTTCAGAACACTGGTCTTGGAAAAGATTTTATGGCTAACACCTCAAAAGGACAGGCAACAGAAAGAAAAATGGACAAATAGGACTATATTAAACAAAAAAAGCTTTTGTACAGCAAAAGAAATAATCAGCAGAGTGAAGAGACAACAGGTTGAATGGGAGAAAATAGTTGCAAACTATTTATCTGATAAGGGAATAATATCTAGAATGTACAACAATCTCAACAGGAGATATACAAATAATCCCCTTAAAAAGTGAGCAGAGGACATGAATAGCCATTTCTCAAAAGAAGACATACAAATGGCCAAGAGGTATATGAAAAAAATGCTCGACATCATAGAAATGTAAATAAAAGCTACAATGAGATATCGTGTTTGATACAATGAGATAACCAGTTTGAATGGTTACTAAAAACACAAAAAATAGCAGATGCTGGCTAGGATGATAAAAATAAACACTTATACACTGTTGGTGGGAATGTAAACCAGTGCAGCTACTATGGAAACCAGTGTGGAGATTTCTCCAAAAACTAAAAATTGAACTACCATATAACCCAGCAATCCTATTACTGGGTATTTATGAAAAGAAAAGAAATTAGTGTATCAAAGGGATACTTGTACTTGCAAATTTATTGCATCCCTCTTCACAATAGCAAAGATATGGAGTTAACCTAAGTGTCCATCAATGGATGAATGGATAAAGAAAATGCGGTACATAAACACAATGGAATGCTATTTGACCATGAAAAATAATGAAGTCATGTCTTTTTCAGCAACAAGGAATAACTGGAGGTTTTTATGTTAAGTGATACAGGGCAGACACAGAAAAACAAATATCACATGTTCTTACTCACATGCAGGAACTTAAACAGTTGATCTCATGGAGTTAGACAATACCGCAATAGATACCAGAGGCCAGTAAGGGTGTGGGTATGGGGGACGGGGCAGGGAATATGAGAGGTTGGTTAATAGGTACAAATATACAGTTAGATATAATGAATAAGTTCTAATGTTTGATAGAAGACTAGGGTGACTAAAGTTAACAACAGCCTATTATATATTTCAAAATAGCTAGAAGAGAGGATTTGAAATGTTCCTATCACACAGAAATTATAAATTCTTGAGTTGATGGACACCCCAAATATCCTGACTTGTTCATTATACATCTTTGCATGTAACAAAATATCACACGTACCCCATAAATGTGTACAAATATTATGTATCAATTAAATAAAAGATACTAAACAGCTAGCTCTTTTCCCTGCCCCATGGGAGAATAGAGGGAGAAGATGCTGTCTGCAAGCCAGGAAGAGAGCTCTCACCAGAACCTGACCATGCTGGCACCCTGATCTCGGACTTCTAGTCTCCAGAAATGTGAGAAAATAAATTTCTGTTGTTTAAGTCACCACATCTATGGAATTTTGTTATGGCAGCCTGAGTTAAGACAAATGATCTCAAATTAATAACCTAGTTTAGTAACTTAACTTTCCACCTTATGGATCTAAAGTTAAGTTACTGAGTTAGGTTATTCAGATATTAAACCAACCTTGTGTTTCTGGAATAAATCCCACTGCATCATGGTGTATAGTCCTTTTTGCACATTGTTGGATTTATCCTGCTAGTATTCTGTTGAGGATTTGTTAAATGTAGGAAACATTTAAAAAATTTTAAAAAAAAAAAAAAAAGGGTTAACTAAATGCAAAGCTAGCAGTAGGAAGGAAATAAATATTAGAGTGAAAAAATTAAATAGAGAACAGAAAAACTATAGAGAAAAAAATCTATGAAACCAGAAGTTGGTTCTTTAGAAGGATCAATAATATTGACAAACCTTTACACAGAATGACCATGCAAAACAGAGAGAAAACTCAAATTACTAAAATCAGGAATGAAAGAGGAGACACTACCATCAACCTTACAAAATGAAAATGATCTTAGGGGAATACAAGCGTATGTAAATAAATTAGGTAACTTAGATGAAATGCATAAGATACAAACTGCCAAACAGACTCAAGAAGAAATAACAAGTCTGAACAGAGCTACAGCAAGTATAGAGACTGAATCAGTAACTTCAGGCTGGGCAGTGGCTCACACCTGTAATCCCAGCACTTTGGTAGGCCGAGGCAAGTGGACTGCTTGAGCCCAGGAGTTTGAGACTAGCCTGAGCAACATGGTAAGACCTTGTCTCTACACACACACACCACACACACACACACGCACACGCACACGCACACACAAAACAAAACAAAACAAAACAAAAAACAAAACAAAACAAAACAAAACAAAAAACAAAACAAAAATTAGCTGGGCGTGGTGGCACATGCCTACAGTCCCAGCTTACTTGGGAGGCTGAGGTGGGAAGATCACCTGAGCCCAGGAGGTAGAGGCTGCAGGTGACCCTCCCACCAAAGGAATGAAAGAGGAATGAGACAGAATCATGTCACTGCACTCCAGCCTGAGTGGCAGTAAGACCTCCATCTCAAGAAAAAAACAAAAAAACTTCGCACAAAGAAAAGCGCAAGCTCAGATGGCTTCAAAGGTGAATTCTACCAAACATTTCAAGAAGAATTAATAAAAAACTTTCACAAACTGTTTCCAAAATAGAAGAAAAGGGGAATACTTCTTAACGCATTCTATGAGCCCAACATTACGCTGGTATCAAAACCAAACAAAGACATCACAAGACAATGACAGACCAACACCTGTTATGAATACAGACATTTAACAAATCCTCAACAGAATAATAGCAGGATGAATCCAGCAATATGCAAAAAGGACTATAAACCATGATGCAGTTGGGTTTTAGAAACACAGTGCGTTGGTTTAATATGTGAAAATCAATTATTATAATACATCACGTTAATAAAGAACAAAAACCATCATTTCAATAGATGTAAAAAAAAAAAAACTGACAAAATCCAATACTGTTTAATGATAAAACCACTCAACAAATGAGAAAAAGAAACTTCCTCAACCTGATAAAGGACATCTATGAAAAAACCACAGCTAACCTCACACTCAATTGTGACTCTTCAAGATCTCCCTAAGAGCAGAAATAAGACAATGACGTCCATTCTTACCACTTCTATTCAACATTACACTGGAGGCTCTAGCTAGGGCAATTAAGCAGTAAAAAATGAAAAGCATCCAGATTGAAAACGAAGAATTAAATCTATCTCTATTTCCAAGTAGCATGATCCTATATATAGCAAATCCTAAGGAAACTATTAAAAAGCTATTAGAACTAATACATGAGATGAACAAGGTTGTATGATACAAGACCAATTTACAAAAACCAATAAAATTTCTGTACACTAGTACTGAACAATCCAAAAATGAAAGAGAAAAATTCCATTTACGATACCATAAAAAATACTTAGGAACAAGGCAAGAAGGATGTGAGAAGAGATATTGTTAAAGAAAAATTATTCTGACACTTGTTAAAAAAATGGTAAGGCAGATTTCGAGATTACTGCAATAGGGGTCAAGGCTATCACAACGGAGGAGAGAGATTGAGCTCAACTCCTAATACAACCAAGACCAGTGGGGATTTGTGGCCAATGAACAGTGAGGAGGTCAGAGGATAGAAAATAACTAAGAGGAGACATCAAGGGCAAGGGGATTCTCTCTAAACTGGCCTAACAGGATTCCTGGTAAAAGCTGGCCAGACTTATATATCAAATATAAGGGATGAGGAACTTGATCAGATATCAAGGGTGAGGTATTAGCAGGATTCTTTGCTAAGACTTCCTTAGGCAGGCCAAGAACAGAGCCCAAGGATGAGACCTAGTTTAACAGAGTGCTCAGATGAGCTTGTCTAAAATTTGGTGAAACAGAGTCTTTGTCATGTAAGACTTACACACTGAAAACTACAAAACATTGTTGGAAAAAATTAAAGAAAACCTAAATGAATAGAAAAAAAGTCCATGTTCAGGGATCAGAAGTTTAATATTGTTAAAATGGCTCCCCTAATTGATCTACAGATTTAACAAAATCCCTATCAAAATCCCAGATAGCTTTTTGCAGAAATTGACAAGCTCACCCTAAAGTTCATGAAAATGAAAGGCACCCAGAATAGTCAAAGCAATTTTGAAAAAGAATAAAGTCGGAAGACTAATATTTCCTGATTTTAAAACCTACTACCAAGCTATAATAATCATGACAGTGTGGTACTGGCATAAAGATAAACTGAACAGAACTAAAGGCCCAGAAATAAAACCATACATCCATTGATAATCAATTTTTGATAAGAATGCTAAGATCATTCAACAGGGAAAGAAAACCTTTTCAGCAAATGGTTCTGGAGCAACTGTATATACATATTCAAGTGAATGAAGTTGGATCTCTTCTTTATCCCACACATAAACGTTGACTTAAAATAGATCATAGAAACGTAAGAGCTAAAACTAGTCTTTGAAGAAAATATAGAAGTAAATCTTCATGATCTTGGCTTAGGCGATGGTTTCTTAGAAATGATATCCAAAGCAAAAACAACTAAAGAAAAAAACAAATTGAACCTCATAAAAAACAAATCGAACCTCATTTTTTAATAGCTTAATTGAAACATAATTCACATATCCTACAGTTTACCCATTTAAAGTATACAGTCAATGGTTTTTACTATATTCATAGAAATGTATAACCATTGCTGCAATCAATTTTAGAATATTTTTATCATCCCTAAATGAAACCATGTACCTGTTTGTAGTTTCCACATTTTGATTATTAATCCCATTTCTAATAATTAATCTCAAGAAAATAAGGAAAACATAATAGGCACAAAAACATAACAGTATTGTTACTGTAGCACAAACTTCTAAATCAGTCCTACTTAAGAGTGTTTGCAACTGACTAAGTCTATAAGCATACTGTTCAGCCCAATTGACATTATTTTTATAGCAAGAGGGTCTCAATGAAGGAAGCACAACACTGATTGACATTCTTAGGCAAGCTCCTTATCTAGCTGCAAAACAGCACTCTGAGTAAACACTGCGCTACAGAACCTATGCGTCCAAAATTCAGGAAATAATTATTTGGCTCTTACTATGTGCCAGGAACTCTGTAGTATGTACAAAGTCTTCATATATGTTACCTCTTTTATACTGGTAACGTTAAGTTCTGTTATCATTTCCTTATTGCAGACTAGAAAATAAAACTTGGGTTAGAGGATGCTTAAGGGCTAACAGCAGGTGGGAAAGGAAATTGAGACTCGAACTCAGGTACAGAGAAGTTCAAATCTTGATTACCGTACTAGATTGCCTCTACAAACCTGAATATAAACTATGATTATAACTACATATGTATACATGTGGATACAAATTTAAAGGAAAGAAAACGGAAAATAATCTTTAGGATGGTGAGATCAAGAGTAAGTATTTTAAGAGGTCTTTTCATGATTTGTAACTGTTCTAGGGATAAATGTAAAAGTACTTCAAATAGTAAATTCAAGATCATACATGGACATTTGTGAAATTTAACAATGTCTCAATTAAACATTTTATTAGGCAATTATGTAATCATTTTCATTCAATTTTGTAAAAGTTTTGCCCTTAGAAGACACATTTAAAAGAGTTATTTTCAAACTCGAGTATGCATTGGAATCCTCTGGAGAACCTGTGAAAATAGATTGGTGGGTCCCACCCCTAGTTTCTGACTCAGCAAGTCTGGAGTAGGCCGAAAATTTGCATTTCTAAGAGGTTCACAGGTGACGCTGATGTTGCTAGTCCAGGGACCACACTGTGAGAACCAGGGCTTTTTGAAAACTAGCATTGGGTGGGTGCGGTGGCTCATGTCTATAATTTCTGCACTTTGGGAGTCCAAAGCAGGAGGATGGCTTGAGGCCAGAAGTTCAAGACCAGCCTAGGCAACATACTGAAACCCCATTTCTCTCTATATATATTTTAAAAATAAATAAATAGAAAATAACATTTAAAAAACTAGCAGAATCTTAAATCTAAATACCACTGCATAAACCAATTGAAAATACACTTGAAGCATTTTTCTGGATTATTTTAATGTGCTAAACAGGCTCCTGATAAAATGAATCTGGGCCATTAGATGGAAATTATAACATAGTTTATTTTTTTGGAAGTAAACAACAGTTTTTTGGTCCAATTATTTCTTTTAATCAAGAACCACAAACTTTCTAAGAAGGTCAAAAAATTATATTTTAGCAGTCTAATGATAGTATCAGCTATCTGGGTATCTCCAGCCAAAACTGACCAAATTACTCTAAACTGCTGAAATATCATAAGGTTCTTAGAAATTAGTCTTGCTAAGCAAATAATAAATTTAGAATGAAGAACAGTTGCAAATACTAAGAAGAAACCATTTGCACAAGCAGACAGCTGACAGTCTCAGCTGACAATTAACTTCCAATGGTAAGAAT
The DNA here is from genome assembly GCF_009761245.1 of Sapajus apella. Classification (NCBI taxonomy): domain Eukaryota; kingdom Metazoa; phylum Chordata; class Mammalia; order Primates; family Cebidae; genus Sapajus; species Sapajus apella. Next base: position 2,554,229 of record NW_022437089.1, on the reverse strand, counting down.
AAGGAAGTGCTATTTCGGCTTCTCCAGAATAATTTGACCTCAGTCAAGTAATCTGTTATCATTTTTGCCCACATGCATGAAATTATGCCATGAAACATACCTATGTTTCTGACCATAATTCCTTTCAGTTCATCCACTTGGGCTTGAGTCTCCATCACTTTGTCTAGGCCCTTATTCTCGGAGTGATGCTTCTATAAGAAAATAGATTTTAACTTATGGTATCCACACATTATTTACAATAGGATAACAAAAATAAGAGGAATGACAATTTACACCGAGGAATGCTATAAAATTATGTCTCTATTGATATAAAAGATATATGTCACTTTCCTGGAAAAATGTTATAATACCTACAAAAAATATGGGCAGCATAAAAAATGCTTCCATATAAACTGTAAGTATATAGTCTAAAAATATTACCTTATTTTAAATAAATTAAAACTAAATATTATATCAAACATATATGTGACTTGTGGGGCTGAGGTTGTGGGGGGGTACATATAATCTGTGCTCAGACAGGGAAGAAAGGAGAAAAAGAAGACTATAGTTGAGGCAGTGGGGGAAAGAATGCTGCAAAATTGTTCCCCACTTCTTGAGTATGATGACGTAGGGGCTGGACCAGCTTCTTAGCATCTGTTCTTGTATCTGCTAGGATCATAGCATATAAACTGTTTTTATTAGCTTATCACATGATCTAGAATCTAAGAAAGACACAGAAAATATATATTTTGAAATTATTATCCATAGTTAACAATTACAGGGTGCTTAATACACAATGTTCCAGTCACTTCATTGTGTTAAGTGTTTCAAACAGGGGATATTATTTAATCCACCCCAAAACTCTATGAAACGATGCTATTATTATCTCAATTTACAGCTGAAGGAAAAGGCAGAGATTCGTTCAGAGGGTCACATAGATCTGGAGCTAATGACAAATTGATTAATTTGAATGTTTTGTTTCTAGCTGACCCTATTTACTTTTGACTAAGCACTGGTATTTTTGTATAGTTCTACAGAGATGAACATTTCTCTGTGGGGAGTATGAAACAAACCAACTGCTCAAATAATAAAGGTTTATAAGTAACCAGTTTAAAGGAACTTTATTGTCAGAAGTGTGTGTGTGTGTGTGTGTATAAAATTTAGAAATGTAATACTCAGAATATTAAAAACACAGAAGTTAAAGTATTCAATTACAATACCTCTTTTTTTTTTTTTAACTCGCAACAAAATCATAGCTAGAGCTTAGGTATTTATACTCAAATAGTTTCATGGATAAAAGGAAAGCATTTTGAAAGGTGTCTCACATCATGAAAATATAAATTAAAACCACAATGAGATACCATTACGCATCGACTGGAATGGAAAAACTTAAACAGACCACAGTAAGTGTTGGCAAGGACGCAGAGACACTGAAACTACTGGTGAGAATATAAAATGGTACAACCACTTTGGGAAAAAAATATGATTTAAAAAAAAAAATTACACATTACCTACCATATGACCTAGCAATTCCATTCCTAGGTATTTATCAAAGAGAAATAAGAACATATGTCCACACAAAGACTTGTACATGGAGGTTCATAGCAGCTTTATTTGTGACAGCTGAAAACTGGAAGCAACCCAAACATCCAGCAACAGGTGAATGGATAAACAAATTATGGTACATGCATATAATACTACTCAGCAAAATGGGGAACAAACTACTGATTTACACAACATGGAAGAATATCAAAAGCCTTACACTGAGTGAAACAAGACACAAAAAAAATCATACAGTATAGACTGTATGATTCTATCTACAGAAAGTTCTATAAAAGACAAAACTAATTTATAGTGAAAGAAAACAGATCAGTGGTTGCCTGGGGCAGAGTGTTGGGGAGGGGACCAACTGGTAAGGGCTTGTTGAGGGAATTTTTAGGGTGATGAAAATGCTGTCTTGAGTACAGTGGTATTCCACAGGTATATACACATGTAAAGCCTCACTGAACTGACAATTAGGAATTCATACAGGTGAAGAGAGTTTGAGTTTCAAATTATTAATTTGGGTTGTTGGAAAATTAAATCTGCCTCATGGAAGGGTAGACAGGTTAAAAGATCATTTGGCATGTTGAACACATTTAAGCATTAGATGGGTAGTTGAGCTAGATGATCTTCAATGTTCTTCCAATCATGAGATACTCTGACCACTATTAATAGAGAATACAGGGAATATCACTGTTTTCTACTTTAAAATGGCCCCTTTACAGTTTTTTTTAATCAGAGAAGTTTTATTATGTTGACTTACAGTAACACAATCAGAAAACTATATTGCAGGTCAGGGGCCCCTAGATTCAGTGTTTGAAAGTAATGAATTATGAATCAAAATACCTTATCGTGAGAAAGATCTTACCAGCTGTGCAGCCAAGACACTTGAGAACTCACTATTCATGGCATATGGAAGTGCTGTCTGTGCTCTTGAACCATAGGTAGTCTGGAACCTCTTCTTTATCTCATTCAGAAAATTAAAGGCTCGGGAACGTTCAAAATCCTGAAAAGAGATCAAGGAAGAATTCACCTTTAGAAAATAAAAAAAGATGATGTAAGTGATTAAGAACAACAATAAAAACAGATAACATTTACTGAGCAATGATTCTATGAGGAAGAACTGGCATTGATCCTATCTTAAAGATAAGTAAAGAATGGCTCTGAAAAAGTAACTAACTTGTCCAAATGTCCAATAACTAGTAAATGAAAGAGCTGAGAGTGAGTCCAGATGTATCAGGTCACTGACAACAGAATATAATGATACCTAGGTTATCAACTTCTTAATGTCAGGAATTGGGTTTTACTTCTTCCATATATTTCATAGGATCTATTAGAAGGCCCAACACAAGAATATGTTTAAAAAACCCATAATAATCATATAGTCTTTCACACACACAGATAATACTACTGACATTAACTTCCAATTGAAGTTTTTCAATAGTGGTGGCACATTTGAAAAGATCAAGTAACATACTCATGTCTAATCCCAGCCAGTCAAAAAGTATGTGTGTTCTCTAGAAGAATGCCTGAGAGGAAAAAAAATGAATGTCTATATGTTTATTTATGTATGTTTATGTGTATATCAATTATAGCTCGAGATATATGAGGCTCAAATCTATCCCAGATTTCATAATATTTTTCATCTACTCCAAGCTCTTTCACATCAGTCATTTCACATATAGCTGGATTTTTCCTGCTTTTAGAAAATACTGTGAAGCCAAAGATAAAAATCACTGTGATGATCTCTGTGACATTCATTTCCCTTTCATCCAAGATGCTTAGTCTAAGCCAAGGGTTCTTAAATTGGGGTCAATGGTCCAAATTCAAGGGGCCTTCATACTTGGATAGAAAAAAAATCACATCATTTTTATCAATCATTAACTTACATTTCAATTGTGAATATAGGTAATATATTCATAACTAGAGTAATATTAAATAGTACCTGTAACTGTCACCAACAGAAATATTTTTTCATATACCATCACAGTTATAGATATCTCAAAATACTGTTTATACCCATCATATCAATTATTAGTTATTAGACCCATGACTAGATCTTATTAATGATTTCATAAAGCATATACAAGTTTTAAAAATATTTTGAATATTATACATATTTCAATATAATTGGTTTTGTTAGAATCATGTGTGTTTTATACATTTAAAACCATTCTGGAAAAGGAAAATTAAAAAAAAAAAAAAAAGAAAACAAAAGCATTCTGGGAGTGTCCCACAAGTGATGAGTCTGTGATACAATAAAGATTAGGAACCCTGATCTATGGCAACAATGCCAATTCCATGTCTCTTGTCAGTAGGCACTTTAGAAATGAGCATGCAGCCAATAAGACACGAAAGGAAGTTCACTTTGAAAGCAGGGGGAGGGGAGGGCATGCAGCTGGGAAAAGCTTCCTCATTCCTACAATAAGACACTCAAGAAGATACAGTCCCTCTTCTTTGGACATGAATAAGTAAGTATGTAGCTCTGTGTAACCATAATGGCAACCTGTCTGGGAAGAAGGAGACATTGAGGAAAGCAGAGAAGAGAAAGGACCTTAATGACATCATTAAGCTACTGAGAATTTTGGGCTGAGAGCCGACAAATAGTCAAACCTAACCAATGTAAACTACAGGTTTATATAGCTGATCATAATGTATAGTTAATTTTGTTTTTCCAAAGTTCATATACATTAAATAAATCATTATTGATAGGAGTAATGACATTGTCCAATTAAATATTCCAGGTAAACAATTTTTGAGAGGTTTTTGACATCAAATAATTGTAATTATGAACACCAATTCTCACTACGCAATAGGATAAATGTAGAAGTTGGAAGAAGCTAAAACTTTACCAAAATTGAACTGATTTGCACATACCCCAGTATCAAGTTTTCTTATCATTTGCCGCTCTATATGACAAATGCAAATGATAAAAAATTCCAGCTATGTAAGGTTTGCATCACCTTTACCCACCATAGGTACAGATCAGCAGTCCCCAACCTTTTTGGCACCAGGGACTGGTTTTGTAGAAGACAATTTTTCCATGGACTGGGGGAGGGCGAATGGTTTTAGGATTAAACTGTTCCGCCTCAGATCATCAGGCATCAGTTAGATTCTCATAAAGTGTGTGCAACCTAAATCGCTCAGATGCACAGTTCACAACAGGGTTCGCACTCATATAAGAATCTAATGCTGTTGCTGATCTGACAGGACGCAGAGCTCAGGTGTTAATGCTTGCTCATAGGCCGCTTACCTCCTGCTGTGTGGCCTGGTTCCTAACAGGCTACAGACCTGTACTGGTCTGCAGCCTGGGGGTTGGGGACCCCTGGTATAGATAATTAAGAACTGACTATATTAACAGTACACATAGTTAAATAGCAATATGTCTTCAAGTTACTTACATCATCAGTGATACAAAGATATACAATCCTGTCTTGGCAGATGTAATGAAACAAATAACTGTAGAATAAAAGATATAAAACTTACTGTGGTTATAAGCAACATCACTTTTACTTCTATCTTCTATCTATGTATAAGCAAGTTCAGTACTGCGAATGTTGCCATATTATTTATGGATACAGTCTATTTTCCCTCTTCCCCTTCCCAATATACCTGTTTCTTTCAAGTCAAACTGATAGGAGTAAATAAGAAATAAAAAGAAGATCTCTATTCTGGCTTCACAGCACAACAGCAAGTGTATTACCCATTAGAACTATAGCTGCAAAAGCATAATTGGACTCTTAAGGCATGAACAAGAGATAACATCTTAGGAGTAGCATGTAATTAAGAATAACCCCCAATAGGCCATATGGTTTTCTTTGCTTTTTCCTAAGTTCTTAAAGCAAACATCTCTTCTACCAAATTCTCAACATCTGAGTATCTACTTGAGTTAGTTACTGTGCTGGATGCTCAGGACACTGAAAAGCAAAACCACTAAAGTCCCAGTCTTCACAGGGATCATTGTGCAAGGAATTATAGTGCAGCATGGCAAACAGTATGGCAGAAAGTTAAAAGCAGAGTACATGATACTCTGGGTACATATTAATAGATGAGGCACAAAATGAAGATTTGCCAAAGGGTAACCAGAAAGATTTCCTGCAACAAGTGACATCTGATTTAAGACCTGAAGAATAACAGATGGCAAGGTAAAGAGTGAACAAAAGGTCAGGCATGGTGGCTCATACCTGTAATCCTAGCACTTTGGGAGGCTGAGGCAGGCAGATCGCTTGAGCTCAGGAGTTCAAGACCAGCCTGGGCAACATGGCAAAACCCCGTCTCTACAAAAATTAGCCAGGTGTGGTGGTGCACACCTATAGACCCAGCTACCTGGGAGGCTGAGGCAGGAGGATCGTTTGAACCCAGGAGGTGGAGGCTGTAGTAAGCCGAGATTGTGCCACTGCACTCCAGCCTGGGTAACGAAGTGAGAACCTGTTTCCAAAAAAAGTAAGCAAAGACTTTTTCCAGAGAGGAGCAGCAAGCATAAAGGCCTAGAAATAAAAGAGTGCAAAACAGATTTAGGAAAGTAAAATTGGTTCACACAGAAAACGTAAATTATTTGGACAGACAAGGCTGGACAAGTAAGCAAAAATCAGGTCATACAAGATTATAAACTGTGCATTGTCCTAAGAATAATGAACAAGTATCTAAAGGTTTTAGCCTAGGGAGGCTGTGATCAGATTTGCACTTTAAAAAGGACACATTGGCTAGAGTGTGGAACACTGACTCAGAGGAGGACTAGACAGAAGACTACTGTAGTATAACTACTGGGTAAGAAATGAGGAAGGAAATAAACTAAAGTAGAATGGGTAACAAAGAAAAAGGAACAGAGAAGAGAGATAGGAGGTAGCATTTATAGAACTTGGTGACTGGCATGAGACAGGTTAACTCAATTTTGCCTCCCAGATTTGTACCTTGAGCAAGTGGATAGTTAGATAGGTGTACCTGTTGAATTATGTTAATGTTCACATAGAGGCCTGACATGAATTACAAGGAGATATAGGAACTCAGGCAAAATCTTGTCCTCTAATATTCTAAAACTATTTGCACCATTTCCACCAATGACTTCCACATTGCCATATCCAGTAGCTCACTCTGAAACATATGACGGTGTTGACCGCTTCCTTTTGGAAAGTGTTTTCTCTTCACTAGATTTCTTGACATCAGCCTTGCCTGGTGGTATAGACTGAACTGTGTCCTTTCAAAATTCGTATGGTACAGTATGACCATATTTGGAGATAAGGCTTTTGGGAGACACTTAAGGTTAGATGAGGTCATGAGGGTGGGGCCCTCATGATGGGATCAGTGGCTTTAAAAAAACAGGAAGAAAGAGATCACTCTCTTTCTACCACCTGAGGACACAGCAAGAAGGTGGCCATCTGCCAGCCAGGAAGAAGGCCCTCATCAGGAACTGAATCAGCTGGCACCTCACCCAGTCTCCAGAACTGTGAGAAACAAGGTATCTGTTGTTTAGGCCAGTCAGTCTACGGCATTTTGTTACAGCAGCCCAAGTAGGCTAATATACCTGGTTTATATCATAGTCTCCTTCCGCTACACTACTGTTTTCTAGCTTTCTTAGCCTCCTGCTTTTTTTCACACTTACTCCCTGGAGGGCAGCATCCACTCTTATGCTTGGTTGTTTGTTTTCAGCTATCACAATTATGCTAATAATTCCCAAATCTCGATCTGACCTAAATCCTGAGCTCCAGAACTACCTACGCTACTGTCTACTAGACATATCCAACTGGACATACCACAGATAGCTTAAACATGACATGCCCAAAATGAAAGTCATCCCTTTCCCCATAAAATTTGTTTCTCCTAAGCCAGACTTGTGAGTCACTCAGTGCACACGCCACAAAAGGTAACAAGGTATGATCCCTGTCATCAAGAAGCCTACAGTCAGGAGACAGAGACAAACAATCATTTCAATTATAATACAGAGATAGGCCAGGCATGGTGGCTCACACCTGTATCCCAGCACTTTGGGAAGGCCAAGGTGGGCAAACCACCTGAGGTCAGGAGTTCGAGACCAGCCTGGCCAACATGGTAAAACCCCATCTCTACTAAAAAAAACAAAAATTAGCCAGGTATGGTGATGCTCACTGTCATTCCAGCTACTTGGGAGGCCGAGGCAGGAGAATCACTTGAACAGGGAGGTGGAGGTTGCGGTGAGCTGAGATCGTGCCATTGCACTCCAGCCTGGGCAACAAGAGTGAAACTCCATCTCAAATAATGATAATAATAATAATACAATGTGATAAGTGTTACAATATGAACAAACTAGATGCTATGTAGAATCTTCCAAGTCCCATTAAGAAATTTTACCCCGAGGGCAGAGAGTATCTGTTGAAGGAAGGAACATAATCAGAACTGCCCTTTTAGAGGCATTAAAGTATAAATTAATAAAGTATTTGGCAGAGAGTATCTGTTGAAGGAAGGAACATAATCAGAACTGCCCTTTTAGAGGCATTAAAGTATAAATTAATAAAGTATTTTGTTTGGGGCCTGTAAAGTGAGCAAAAGTTTACAAGGAGGCTTAGGAAGAGAACAGCATTCCTAGAAGATAACAAAAGCATGAAAAAAAGTACCAAAGCTCGAAATAACACAGATGAGAGAATTGCAGAGTCTTATGGAGATAAGAACAGAAAGGTCAGGAATGTACAAAATGGTGAAGTATGAGTTTGCTTCATTCTAAAAACAGTGGATTTTAGGCAAGAAAGTATCATCACAGGGATGTGAAATACAGACTTAAGGTGGGAGTAACTAAAAGCAGGAAGAACAGTTACGAGGGGGCTCTAAGAAATGAGAAGTAATGAAGGCCTGAACTAACACTGTAAAAGTTGGGGTAGAGGAGAGGAACTGAATTGAAACACTTCTTGTACGAGAATGGCAAGGATTTGGTGAAGAAGTATGATTCTGAAGTTTTAGGCTTAGCCAATCAAGTGGCCAGTGATGCTATTAAAGATAGGAATAGCAAGATGAAGAACAGATTTCAAGGGGAAAAAGTGTTTAATATACAATAAACTGGAATTAATTATTTTGGTATACAGTAATAAGGTATTTTTTACTGGGATAAAAAATGATTATAGCGAAGAAGATTAAAAAGAAGAAAAAAAGAAGAAAAAAGCATCTTGGTGATGATGGAGTCTCATTCCAGAAGATAGAGGGGGGCACTAGGTAAAGACACAGTTAGAGAGGCATGGCAGACAAATAACATCTCCTTCTGCTATAACTGCATTTTTTTTTTTTTTTTTTTTTTTTTTTTGAGATGGAGTTTCGCTCGTTACCCAGGCTGGAGTGCAACGGCGCGATCTCGGCTCACCGCAACCTTCGCCTCCGGGGTTCAGGCGATTCTCCTGCCTCAGCCTCCTGAGTAGCTGGGATTACAGGCACGCGCCACCATGCCCAGCTAATGTTTTGTATTTTTAGTAGAGACAGGGTCTCACCATGTTGACCAGGATGGTCTCGATCTCTTGACCCTCGTGATCCACCCGCCTCGGCCTCCCAAAGTGCTGGGATTACAGGCGTGAGCCACCACGCCTGGCCCCTATAACTGCATTTTAATTGGATTACATATTGTAGCCTCCCTTAAAGCTAGATATGGCTGTGACTAAATTCTGGCTCATAATAGATGAGTGGAAGACATATGCCCTATTTTCCAGTCTTGCTTCTAAAAGGACGGCATGCACGTGCTTTCCCTGGACATTTTCCCAGGAACTGCCTAGAAACACACAGATGATAAGTCTAATATATTTTTAGAGAAAGTATAAAGCCAAAATCATAAAAGGCTGGGATTATTTAACCCCTAACCTCTAGGCCTAAGAACCTATGCTGGCAGGAAGAGGACTACAACATGTGTACAATTCCCAAAGATGATATACTCTTTAACTCCTATTTTGGATGTGGCCAAAAAGGAAGAACTCCCTGGAGAGCAAAGCCAGGAGTCAGAGAAACAAGGTGAGGGAGTTCCTCCAAGAAAACAGAATCACTACCACACCCCCGTCAGAACAAGGAGGCTTTGAAATTGTGTGAGGCAATAATTATTTGATCATTACTTGAAAGCAATGACTTCTACATGTTTCTCATTTTTCCCTTTTCCTAATGGGAATTTGTAACTCTCATTGAGATGATCCTTTTCTTATCTCACCATTGTCTATCGGGTTAGGCTGGGACAGCAGGGAAAACATATGACTTGCCTTTTAGTTTATGGTCAGTGGACCACAGGAGACACACCAGGGCCTGATGGAGAGAACTGTGTACCACCTAGACATGCTGGACTTGGAACCAAACACAGTAACTAGATAGGTCTTTGGAGCTACCTCCTCAGAGAAGAGGCATATTCTATGTTTGGGAATAAAGGTTCACTGAGACATCTGGGTGGCCAGAAGAGTACACTGGAGACTGTAACTCATCCCCTGATATCCTATAACTTCCTCCAGAGTAACAGAGTTTTAGTTGAGCCCACGACTACATAGCCAGAGATGACAATTCCTGGCCTCCCTTCTAGCTAGGTTGGCTAAATGACTGCATAGAGAACAATAAGATGTAAGTGGAAACTTCTCAACAATATAATATCAGGCCACTTCTGGGCCCTGTCTTTAAAATTACTGACAAGCAATGGGATATAACAAGCACCAAAGGAGCTGCGTTGGCCAGAGATGGAAAATGCGAATTGCTCTGGGAATTAGGGAATTGGAAATGGCAGTCACCCCAACAGCCCAAACCACTCATCTCTGGACTATCTCATTAATATTAATACTGTATCTTGGGTCTCTCTCACGGCAGCTTACAGTGGATCTTAAACTGTATAAACGGTTAGCCATAGAAAGTAATAAGGACCTCCTTCTATGATGAGAACTAAGGAAGTAAGGCTAGAATAAGTAACAGAAGATTTTTAAGAGTCAATGGGTAAGGTTGAGGCATTTTTTTTTTTTTTTTTTTTTTTTTTTTTTTTGAGATAAGTCTTGCTGTGCCACCCAGGCTGGAATGCAATGGCACGGTCAAGGCTCACTGCAACCTACGCCTCCTGGGTTTAAGCGATTGTTCTACCTCAACCTCTCAAGTAGCTGGTAATACAGTTGCCTGCCACCACACCCGGCTAAGGTGGAGGCACTTTTTAAAACTAATTACTAAGATTTCCCATCTATGCCCTCTCTAATAAGCCACCAGCATGATCTTTCTAAAGCAAAACCTAACTGTGGGCAGGGAGCGGTGGCTCACACCTGTAATCTCAACATTTTGGGAGGCCAAGGCAGGCGGATCACCTGAGGTCAGGAGCTCGAGACCAGCCTGGCCAACATGGTGAAACCCTGTCTCTACTAAAAAAACAAAAAAATTAGCTGGGCATGGTGGTGCACACCTGTAATCCCAGCTATTCAGGAGGCTAAGGCACGAGAATCACCTGAACCTGGGAGATGGAGGTGGCAGTGAGCTGAGATCACACCACTACACTTCAGCCTGGGTGATAGAGTGAGACTCTGTCTCAAAATAAATAAATAAATTAATTAAATTAAATTAAATAAATACAAACAAACCTGACCGTGTCACGACCTGACTGAAAACCTTCAACGCCTTCCCACTGCTCGTAGGGTAAAGTCCAAAGTCTTCATATGGCCTACAAGGCCCTACACAACTTTTCTTCTACCCATCTCTCTAGCTTTATTTTCACCATCCTGGGCACCAGTCACAGAGAACAGTCTGCAGTTCCCTCAATATGATCTCATGCCTACATACTTCTCTACCTGCTGTTCCTTCTACTTGGAATACCATCCTCCTATGTACTGCTTTCCACCCTCCCACCCCTGACATCGTGGATTTGACTGTCTACCCTCATTAAGCTATAACCCTTAAGAAGGCGAATATTACATTTCTTGTTATATCCCCAGCACCAAGCAGAGTACCTGGCAATAGTTAAGTGCTCAGTAAATATTTACTGAAAGAATAAACAAAGAAACATTATCTATCTTATCTGAATCATTTCACATATCATACAGCTCTAGAGAAAAGTCATTTTTACATTTAACATTTCCATATCTTTCTTCAAAATAAAATAATAACACTTCAATAACAGAATAAAATAATTACAAGATGCATTTATAAGTAATAAAACCAAATATTTTCTAAGCTGGTGAAGTTTACTATTCTGTCAGCTTATTCAAATTATGTACCTAGAAGCTTATTTTCCACTTTTCTACCATTCTGATTACGATAACAGAATTCCCTTCTTTCATCCCATACCACATCCAGAACAGAACTCACTTGCCATGTGAGTATGTTAGTTTGTTATTTTCAGAAGGTATCTTAGCCAGAATCTGCTCTGTCACCTCCAGGAAGTTTCCTCCACACCAAGCATGTTTGGCAAGGATAGTGGTCCCCCTGGCAACAACAGCAAAAAGAATGGCCATGGCTTCAGTCTATCAAAAGGAAAAAGACACAGATTTAGAATATTTATTTGACATAATCTTTCAAAAGTAATTTAATGTCATTTATCAACATCTACCTGGAAATAGTATCTAACAAGGTACTGTAACATGAAACTGAACAACCAACTTAAGAGCAGGCTTAACAAGTTCAAAGTTTTATACAAACTTACAACCTAAGCCATACTTGTACGCACACATATAAAGAGACATACAAAACACACACACACAGACACACACACCCCATTGATAGAATCCATTTACAAATTATTACAGCACAAACAGATATCGCCCTTTTGAAAAGCAATGACCATAGACAGCAAAGGGACACAAAGATGTCTTCATTCTTTAATGCAGTAATTCCATCCTGAAAATTTATTCTAGAGAAATAGTTCAACAGAAGTTAAGACTCTAGATTCACAAAGATAACTATTAACAATAATAGCCTATATTTATTGTTTACTATGTGCTAGGTACCATTTTAATTACAGCTAGTGCTCGACTTATGACCACGATTGGTTCTGACAGACCGGTGGTAACACGATTTGGTCGTTGAGTAGGCTATATGCACGCGGAGATGGTAGTCCTGCCGGAAGCTGGTCCGCACTGTCGTACGCCCAGCTGGGCAACGTTTGCGCTGCCAGACGCGGAGCAGTAGTGGCTAGCGATTGTGGTCATAAAGTCGAATGGTCGTAAGTTGCATAGATCGTAAGTCGATCAATACCTGTACTTTATAATTATTAATTCATTTAAACCTAACAACTCAATGAGATTATACACTATTATGACACTTTTGTTATAGATGAGAAAACTGAGACGACTTATAAATTTCCCCCAAATTACAGAGCTAGTAAGTGTGGAGCTGCAATTTAAACCTAGGCAGTATGAAACACAATAGCAAATTATAAACTGCTTGAGATCAGGGAATGTGCAGATTCCTTATTGGAATATCAGCATGTAACGACAGCACACATTCCTACTGTCTAAATGAAGTTGTTCCCCAGGGTTGTGATCTTGATCATCTTTCTGGAATTCTCTTTACACATACATAGCAAGTTACAGTTTCCAAATTGCTGTCTTATACCTTATTTCCCTTGATACTAAAGCCTTCCTAACTAAGGATGCCACTGTTCTTTTTTTTTTTTTTTTTTGAGGCAAGGTCTTGCTCTGTTGCCCAAGCTCCAGGCTAGAGTGCAGTGGTGTGATCTCAGCTCACAGCAGCCTCCATTTCTCTGGCTGAAGTGATCCTCCAACCTCAGCCTCTGGGGTATCTAGGACTACAGGTGTGTGCCACCACGCTTGGCTATTTTCGTATTTTTTTTGTAGAGCCAGGGTTTCACCATGTCACCCAGGCTGGTATTGAACTCCTCAGCTCCAGAGATCCACCTGCCTTGGCCTCCCAAAGTGCTGGCCCTGTTGTGTTTCTTCAAAGCATTGTTACACATTATCTCTGCTCCTCTGCCTCCTTTTAACTCCTGTACTTACTATAATCTGGCTTTTGCCCTTAACACTCCAAAAAACCATGCTTCCAAAGGTCACCAACAGCCTCTATGTTGCAAAATACAGTGGTTGCTTCTCTATTCTTACCTTACTTGACCTCTCAGGAACAGTCAACACTGCTGACCAACCCTCCTTGAAATGCTCCTACATACATCTTTGGCTGCTCTTTCAGTCTTCTTGCTGACTCCTCCTCCTCCACCTGACCTCTAAATGTTGACTCTCCTCCGGGACTGATTCTGTGTCCTTTTATTTCCAGATGAGCTCAGTTAGATCTGCCATTTTAAACATGATTTATTTGCTGAAGATATATTGCATACAGGGAAAAAAAAAAAAACAGTGCCACAGATAAAACCCAAAGCACAACCAACAGTTGAGGGAAAGGAAGATAAGGACTGAGGAGGACCAAATGGGAAACCCAAAAGTGTGGTGGCCCAGAAGTTGAAAGGAAAGAAAGAGAATGAAGACTGTAAAACAACCAGTGACGTTTTATAACAAGGAAGGAGGTCATTGCTTAGGGTCAAAGAGACATACAGTAGAGAGGAACAAACACAAAGAGAAACAGAGATAAGAAATCATATGCTCCCTGAAATAGAGAGATGAAAAAGTAGCAGCCTCAGCCCCAGTGCGGGTTCAAGAAGAAAACTGAACTTGGCAACAAATACAAAAAGATCTAGTGTTTTAGTGGACTGTGAGTTCATTATGAACCAACAGTATGAGATATTGCTTAAAAAGGCTTACATAATCTCAAAGTACATTAAGAAATAGGGTGTCCTACCAGTTTAAGTATTAGTAACATTACACTCTGTGCTGGTGAGAACACGTGAAATACTGAATTCAATTCCGGGTAGAATATTTAACGAGTGGACAAAAGGTAGACAATATGGGTGAGAGACATGGAGATTGTGTCATCTGACAACTGGATGGAGGAACTAGAGATATGTAACATGAAAAAGATGACTTGGAGGGAACATGACAACATTTTCGAGTTTATATAAAGTACAGTCACCTTGAACAGGCAGCACATTATTCCAAATATAACTAGGAACAATGGATATAAGTTATAGGCAAATAGTGTTTTATTCAATAAAAGCAGTCCCCAACTTAAAAATGACTGTTAAACAGTGGGTACAAAGCAAGAGAAACTTTACTTTCTTTCCAGATGTCACTAATAGAATTCCTCTCTCGTATACTGCTAAAAATCCCACCTATGAAGTCTTTTTTTTTTTTTTTTTTAAGATGGGGTTTCACCATGATGGCCAGGCTGGTCTTGAACTCCTGACCTCAGGTGATCCGCCCGGTTGGCCTCCCAAAGTGCTAGGATTACAGGCGTGAGCCACCGCGCCCGGCCCCACCTATGAAGTCTTACCTGCCCCCATTGTGTCTTGTAATAGAATCCATAACATCTTGATGACTAGTGGGATAACAAAACAACTGCAGCACAATGAACACTGCACTTGAAGTTGGAAAACCTGGCTCTGCTAATTATTAGCAGTATGTAAATGTCTAATAAACCATAAAGTGTTATATAAAGATAAGACTCAAGAAGAAAAAGAATGGAAAGATAAACTAGAGAGAGAAGGGAAAAAAAAGATAATGCAATATAAAGGAAAGTCCTGTATCAACACTGTTCCTTTTTGTTCTCCTATTCACTCCTCACTTGGTCCCACAGCCATCAACCCAATTTTACTTCATTCCTGCTAAGAATCCTGTATTAGTTTCTTGTAACTGCTGTAATAAAATACCAAAAACTTGGTTGCTTAAAACAACAAAATGTATCGCCTCCCAGTTCTGAGGGTTAAAAGTCCAAAATCAAGGTGCTGGCAGGGCCATGTTCCCTCTGAAACCTGTAGGGGAGAATCTTTCCTTATCTCTTTCTAGCTTCTGATAGTTTGCTGGCAATCCTTGGCATTTCTTGGCTTGGAGGTGCAGCACTTCGATCTTTACCTCTGCAGTCACATGGTGCTCTCTGTTTCTGTGTCTTCACATAGCATTCTCTCTGTGTCGCTTCTCTTCCTTTATATGGACCTCAGTCATACTGGATCAAGGGCCCACTCTACTCCAGTATGACCTCATTTTCAATTACATCTTAATTACATCTGTAAAGATCGTATTTCTAAATAAGCTCCCATTCACAGGTACCACGGGTTAGGACTGCAACACAGCTTGCATGTTCAAGAAGAAAACTGAGCTTGGCAATTAATACAGAAAGATCTAGTGTTTTAGTGGACTGTAAGTTCATTATGAACCAACAGTATGAGATATTGCTTAAAAAGGCTTACATAATCTCAAAGTACATTAAGAAATAGGATGTCCTGACCTGTTTTTAAGTACTAGTGCCATTACACTCTGTGCTGGTTAGAACATGCGTGAAACTGAATTCAATTCTGGGTAGAATATTTAACGACTGAACAAAAGGGAGACAATATGGGTGAGAGCCATGGAGATTGTGTCATCTGTTGACTGGCTGGAGGAATTAGAAATAAGGTAACATGAAAAAGAGAGGACTCAGAGGGAACGTGACAACAGTTTTCGAGTTTATATAGAGTACAGTCACCTGGAACAGGGAGCACATTATTCCAAATATAACTAGTAACTCATATCACCCAACTTGCCTCCCTCTCTAAAACCTCTATCCCCTCTTTTTCCTTGCTCATATCAGAGGACTGTCCTTAGAGATAAGGGCTAGAAGTCACCCACAATAACTTGCAGGTAGAAAAGCTTATTTCTACCGTGTTAAGGTACTAAAGAAAGAATATTTTTGTTCTAGTTGTTGGGATTCCAAAAAAAAAAAAAAATGCTATAAGGGAATTCAAATGAGAATTATAAATGCAGTTTATAATTGCAGGACACAAACTAACAACAAACCTCCATTTTAAACTGATAAGAACAGATACTACACCTGATCTTAGCCAAAAGGCTGACAGGCAATGCAAATCTCCATTTTAGAAACTCACTGTTCATCCCAAATAAATCCTACTCTTCCCTCTCCAGATACTCAGGTCACCCAATTTGCCTCCCTCTCTGAAACCTCTATCCCTTCTTTTTCCTTGTTAATATTGGAGGACTGTCCTTAGAGCTAAGGGCTAGAAGGGTCACCCACAACAGCTTGGAGTTAGAAAAGTCTGCTTGTACTATGTTAAGGTACTAAAGGAAGGATATTTTTATTCCAGTTGTTGGGACTCCAAAAAAAAATGCTATAAGGGAATTCAAATTAGAATTATAAATACAGTTTTTAAACAGAGGAATTATTGTAAATTGTGGGGACGGTCTTCAGGTCCACTAAATTAAAAGTTAATAAAATGATACTGTTGGTATAACAACATAAATGTCACAGAGAGCATTATTTATAGAAGAAAATGCATCCAACGTTCCAAACAATAAGCTTACAATGGTACTTGTAGAACATATCCATTTGTAAGTAAGGAATTGCCTGTATAAAACCATTTGATAATAAAATAGTAACAGCAATGATGAAAGTGCTCCTCCCCAGAGGAAACAACTTCAAATAGAGGTTGAAGAGAGTTTCAGGTAACTGAGTAAGAAGAAAGGCCAAGTCCAGGCGTTTTGAGAAATCTTTTAATTCTGCATTTGTATTTTGATAACGCTGAAAAATGTATAAGAATATTCTGGATCATCTACATGTATATCTTATGAATGACCAAATGGGACACAATTCAGGGCTGCACTTGCATTCCTGTCCATAAAGCAATAGGTGTCAATAAATCACCTAAAATGACAATGCTTAATGTTTACATCTTAGAAGCATCTGGCTGATCTTAGGTTGGCACATCCTAAATTCATGACAGTCATGACTCAAGCACTCTTGTACTGCTGTTGTTTTAAATCAGTTATAAAGACAAAATTTGTCTTTTGCAGCAATGATTTACAATGGAAAGATATCTGCATGGAATAAGACTTTAATTTTAACAATTGAGGCTTTTATCTTACATCCTGAAAATGACAATGTGGCAGAATAACATCACCACTTAAATTATCTCAGACTAAGGAGAAAATAATACTCAAAAATGTGTTTCTACCAAGTAGAAACCAAATGATACCAAAACATGCTGTATGAACAGAGGTTATACAACTATTCAAATAAAGTAGTAGAATTAACTCACTACCTAGCACATGGTGACAGTGAATGTAAAATTTTTTAAAAAGTTTTCTGTATCATTATTTATATTACTGCAGGATGATTTATTCTGTTAATTCTTGCAACAGTTCATTGGCAGAATGTTCCATAGGAAATATACAAAGGAAATAAATTTTTCCCATTCTTGTATCATGAGCAGACCATTAAATTAACTGGCCCACCAAAGTAAGGCGGTACACAAGGTGCTTGGGAAGAGATGGGAGATCATTTTAGGAGGAACAGATGAAACAAAAGAAGGCATAGAGGTGAGAGCAAGGTAAAAAAGGTACATAAACTAGCCTGATGAGATGGAATGGTCCACCTTTGGTGAATGAGAAGATTGAGGAATACAGTTGATGGCCTTACATAGAGAAGGTCTTGTATAAATCATGTCATTTAAATTTGATCAAATAGGGACTTTTTCTATTTCAGTTCAACACATATGTACTGAGGGCTTACTATATGCTAGCCAAAGTAGACACTGGAGGTATAAAGTTGAGGAAGAAGGGACTCCTATACTTGAGGGAGCCATGGTACAATTGAGGAAGACAGATATAAATAAATGCAATAAAGTGTAATAAGTGAATAATCTAAGAATGTCCACAATTGCTCAGGAAATTTCTTAATGATTTGTGATGATCTGACCTTGGATGAATAACAGGAATGCAGGTGTCAGCCTATGCCTTAGGAATTTTCTCAGTATACTGTTAGGATTATTTCTCCTTGGAAGAGAAGCCAAAGTGTCTATTTTATCCTACTTTCCCATTGCTCAGCACGGTGCCTAGCAGTTAACATTCCCTCAAATATTTGCTGAATAAATAAGTGAACATTGAGCATATTTTGGTTTTAAATATACTATAAATGGTAGATAACTTTATATTCAGAAAGGACCTGGTAAGAATAATATTTTCACAACCAAATTACCTTTCTAAGTAAGATAAAGCAGCTGAGCTAACAGTAATCCAATCCCCAAGTCTTCCATCTGGGTCTTAGAAGGAATAAAGTAACTATAGATAAATCATGAATTCTGATGCAATGACCTTGGAGGAGATAGAAAAATGAAGAATAAACACTGCTTAGAAAGGGTAAAAGAAGAGGTGTTTATGAAAAGTCATGTTACAGGTCAAGATTATTCCTGTTGGTATTACAACTATTCTTTCTGGACGATGCTCTGAGACGCAATCCAATCCCTCTGACTTTCTTAGGATAGGATCCCACCCTTTCAAGTCAAGCACCTGTTTTATTTCACATTGGCCAATATATAACATAACCCTATTTCTGTTTTCCCCTCTAGACACAAACATGTAAGTTCCTGAGAGTAGCAACCTAAGTCTTGTTTACAGCTGTATCCCCTGCACTTAAAAAGAGTGTCAAGTGGCCAGGCGTAGTGGCTCACGCCTGTAATCCAAGCACTTTGGAGGCCAAGGCGGGCGGATCACCTGAGGTTGTGACTTCAAGACCAGTCTGACCAACATGGTGAAACTCCGTCATAAAAAAAAAATAAATAAAATAAAATAAAGAGTGCCAAGCATAGATCAGCCACTCAATAAATATTTGTTAAACGTACGAATGGATCTGCTCTCAGCCACAAGAATTCAAAGAGAATTAATATCCCAATCATGACTGTATCTCTGGGATCAAGGGAGGGAGAATGGAGGTACAGGTAGTTGAAAGCAATTAATGAGGCAGAATGAAGACAGCTGATTCTGAGAGTTACGGGAGAGGGAGATGTAAAGCATTTACCAAAGACGCTAGCACGTGGTCAGAATTTGATAAACATTGGCCGTTAATAAAAACACCAAACAGGTCTGAAGCTGAGGAAACAGGTCTAGGCGGAGACATCGTTCCTAGCTGAACAGAGGAAGAAGTGGACTGTCCATAATGAGCAGTGGAGGAGGGCAAATAAGGGGCTAGGAACCCACGAAAGAGCATAAACAGGTGAAGCGAAAGTGACGTCATCGAATAGGAAAGTGACGTCATCGAATAAGGACGTAGAGAGTTTTTAGACGACTCGGTCGATCTCGAGAGATTTAAATGCTACAGAAAGGTCTTGTAGAATGCAGACTGAGAGAAAATTAACATTTTTTCCCCTCCTGTAACGACAGCTTCAGTGACGAGTTCTGACACTGTTTTTAACGCGAGGCCTTTCCAGCGGCAAAAGACGCACCTCGCCGAAACCGGACCTGCCAGACAACCGGTACTGTGGCCACCGGAGAAGCCCAAGTTACCCTTGCACTGGCTACTCGCTCCACCCCGGCACCTTTCCGTCGACACCTCCGCCCTCCCTCCGCACTTGTGTCCCCGCCTCCCACAGAGCGCGCCCCACTCCATTTACCTGTCCGGGCACCTTCTGAGGGCGCGCGGGCTCGGGACCGAGGCGCGCGGGTCAGCGCAGGGTCGCCAACCTGCGCCAACCAGAGGCTGGGACCGGAAGCCAGTGACTTCCGTGTGAAGCGCCCCGCCTACGCGTGGCCTCTTGGGAGTGGGAGCGCTCCTCCAATGGCAGCAGACGACAGGGCTACGCCTGCTACGTTCCCAGCACTACGCACTTTCCAGGAGCCGTAGTGCATTCTGGGAGTAGTAGTTCCGACTGGAGTATCGCTGACTGTCCAGTTCCGTGGACAGCTCTTGTCGTAAACAACGTCAGGGCCGGGCGCGGTGGCTCACGCCTGTAATCCCAGCACTTTGGGAGGCCGAGGTGGGTGGATCACGAGGTCAAGAAATCAAGACCATCCTGGTCAACATGGTGAAACCCCGTCTCTACTAAAAATACAAAACATTAGCTGGGCATGGTGGCGCGTGCCCGTAATCCCAGCTACTCAGGAGGCTGAGGCAGGAGAATTGCCTGAACCCAGGAGGCGGAGGCTGCGGTGAGCCGAGATCGCGCCGTTGCACTCCCGCCTGGGTAACAAGAGCTGTTACCCAGCTCTATTTTCCCCTCTAGACACAAACATGTAAGTTCCTGAGAGTAGCAACCTAAGTCTTGTTTACAGCTGTATCCCCTGCAATTAAAAAGAGTGTCAAGAATAAATCAGCCAGTGATCTATGAAAAAAAAACGTCAAACGCCTTATGGGGATCCACGCAAATGAGAGAATGCAGGCTAGATAAAGACTCTACCAGCAATGAGTAGGCGGCATAAATGAAGAGCCAAGCTTGTCCCGTCTCTCCTGCTTAGTCTCAGTAGGCAACATTGCCTGTTTCTTCACAGACAAAATAGAATTCATCTGACAGGAACTGCCTCTATTTTTGCCATGAAATTTTCTTATTTTCTTGTACTCCTCACCAATCCTTTGTCCTATTCTTTAGCACTAATAATAATAAACGACTACTCTTCTTTGATCTAAACCCAGGCCTCTTCCATCCCTATTCCCTGTTGCCGACTCAGAGTCAAGCTCTTCTGATGAACCCTTCTGTCCCATCACTCCTCAACGGCTCCCTGCTTACTTGCTCTTTTACAATCAGGACTTAAAAGGTGTCAAAATTTCTCTTATCTAAAACATTCCAAAGTCACCTTTCTTAACCCTATACCCCAAGCCCCCTCACCACACATAGATAAGCTAGTGGTCTTTCTCCCATCTCTCCTTTACAGACAAAATTCTCAACACTGTTGCTAAAATGAATAGATACTTTTCAGCCATTACCATATTTTAACTCTGCAGGATTTTAGTTTGATTATTTCCTTTTTTTTTTTCTTCTGAGACCGAGTCTCACTCTGTCCCCCAGGCTGGAGTGCAGTGGCGCGATCTCAGCTCACTGCAACCTCCGCCTCCTGGGTTCAAGCGATTCTCCTGCCTCAGCCTTCCCAGTAGCTGGGAATACAGGCGCTTGCCACCACGCCCAGCTAATTTTTAAAATATTTTTAGTAGAGACGGGTTTTCAACATATTGGCCAGGCTGGTCTCCTGGTCTCCAACTCCTGACCTCATGATCAGCCCACCTCAGCCTCCCCAAGTGCTGGAATTACAGGCATGAACCACTGCGCCTGGCCCTTATTCCCTCCTTTTTGAACTCCTTTATTCTCTTACCTCTTTCCAAGATGCTACACCCTCCCGCTTCTCCTCTTACCTCTGTGGCAGCTCTTAATTTTCTTTTGAAATGCTCGCATTCCATAGGGTTCTACCCTATGCCATCTTCTCTTCTTACTCTTCACACTCTTCCTGGTGATCTTAATCATTCCCCTTGCTTTATCTTCCCTCTGCAAAGGTTCACATTTCACATTATTAACTTAATTATATTGCATTCAGTATCTGTTCTTTAAGAGGCAGCATATTATCTTAGAAAAAGAATAAGTTTTAGAGTCAGACAGATCTGAGTTACTAAGCTGTGTGAACTCTTAATTATATTGCATTCAGTATCTGTTCTTTAAGAGGCAGCATATTATTTTAGAAAAAGAATAAGTTTTAGAGTCAGGCAGATCTGAGTTACTAAGCTGTGTGAACTCTAAGCGTTGGCTCTCTTTAGAACTTTCAGGACTCTAGCAAATCCCCTTACTCCATATTCTCTCCTTAAGTAATCTCATCTGTACCCTAAACTTTGTAATATAATTAGCTGTCCATGTAAGATGTGCCTGATTCCCTTTTGCCTTCCACCATGATTGTAAGTTTCCTGAGGTCTCCCTGTCAAAGGTATGTGAACCAAAACAACTTTATCTTGAATAGCAGCTGGGTAAAATGAGGCTGAGACCTACTGTGCTGCATTCCCGGATGGTTAAGGCATTCTAAATTGCAGGATGAGATAGGAAGGAGGTCAGAACAAAATACAGGTCATAAAGACCTTGCTGATAAAATGGGTTGCAGTAAAGAAGCCGGCTGAAACCCAACAAAACCAAGATGGCGACAAGAGTGACCTTTGGTCGTCCTCACTGCTACACTCTCACCAGTGCCATAACAGTTTACAAATGCCATGCAACGTCAGGAACTTACCCTATATGGTCTAAAAAGGGGAGACATTAGTAGTCCACCCCTTGTTTAGCATGCCATCAAGAAATAACCATAAAAACGGGCAACCAGCAGCCCTCCTGGCTGCTCTGACTATGGAGTAGCCACTCTTTTGTTCCTTTACTTTCCTGATAAACTTGCTTTCACTTTACTCGATGGACTCGCCCTGAATTCTTTCTTGTGGGACATCCAAAAACCCTCTCTTGGGGTCTGGATCCGGACCCTCTTTCCTGTAACATCCCCAGCTGTGTTCTTGTAGAGCCTGTAGAACTGTGAGTCAATTAAACCTCTTTATAAATACCCAGTCTCGAGTAGTTCTTTTTTTTTTTTCTTTGAGGTGGAATCTCGCTCTGTCACCCAGGCTGGAGGGCAGTGGCATGATCTTGGCTCACTGCAACCTCCATCTCCCAGGTTCAAGTGGTTTTCCTGCCTTAGCCTCCTGACTAGCTGGGATTACAGGTGCGGGCCACCACCCCCAGCTAATTTATGTATTTTTAGTAGCGACGGGGTTTCATTATGTTGGTCAGGCTGGTCTCAAACTCCTGACCTTGTGATCCATCTGCCTTGGTCTCCCAAAGTGCTGGGATTATAGGCATGAGCCACGATGCCCAGTCTTTCAGGTAGTTCCTTATAGCAATGCAAGAATGGACTAATACACCATTTCATCAAGTTACCAAAGAATGGAATCACCTTTGTAATCTATGATTTTAGATAGTTTAAGTTTACGGAATAAAGGTTTCACTTGCCATTTCCAGCTACCCAGCCTGGAATTATAGAATGAAAAGTTTAGAGAGAACCTGATCCAATTGTACATACGAGAAGTTTCCTGGTCTTGGCAAAGATTACAAAGCTAAGAAGAGATGAAGCCTGGATTAAAAACCGAAAGTCTGTTGGGCTAATATGAAATAAACATCATATACAAAGCTCCAGTCATATCTGAGACTCTGATTTTATATTCTGTTTAACAGGAATGAATCATGATGTGTTTTTTTTTTTGCCTTGAGTTTTATTTAACGTTTGCATAAGCTTGTCCTTAATAAAGATATTTTACCTCTTATATAATAAGGTGTGGAAGTTGATGGTTTAAATATGTGAGGTCTTGATCAAAAAACTCTCAAGAGAATTGAGAGCAAAGTTGAAGGACTATTAACAAAGGCAGGTAGTTACCATCTGGCAGCAGCATATCTAAACTAAAGACTGTGGGGTGTGTGTGTGTGTGTGTGTGTGTGTGTGTGTGTGTGTACACCCATGCAAGCAAGTTCAGAGGAAGGAGAGATTGGAGCAGAATTGTACAATCACAGGTTCAGGACCCAACACCTGTCCCCAGCCCCACTTCATTCAACACTGGGAGTTTCCCCTACAACCTTCCAACTTAGTGGTTGTCTTGGATTCTCGTTGGAGAAGGGACTTCATTACCATCCCTTTCCCAAAGTCAAGTCAGAAATATTTGTCTCAACAACAGTTAGGTGATGTCCAAAGCAATGGTCAGAAGCTGGCCTAAAGCCTGCCACTTCATCATGTTTGTTCTGTGAACCATTCAATGAGTGAGCGAGTGAGTGAATGTACACAGCCTAATTTCCTTAATATGGTTATTTTCAGCATCTTGGGTTACCATAGTGAATGGTGGGGCTATCTGGACATTTAGAAATAGCTCCTGTATAAGTGTCCATCCCAGGGCTGGCAAATGCAGACCCTAGAAGGGCAGGCCAGGAGAGCCCTATATCCCAGTGGGACAGAAGAAATATTTGCCTCCTGGGAATTCGCTATATCAATAGGTATAAAATAATTGACATTTGAGTATGGGCCATATTTCTCTTTGCAGCTTATTCCAGTCAGAGTCATCACATAACTTCCTCAGTTCATTTGAGCCATCAGTGGTTCTAACACCAGCTTTTGCAAAGCAGTTGTGAAGAATTATTTTTCTTTTCTTTTCTTCTCTTTCTCTCTTTTCTTTCTCTTCTCTCAATTTCCTTCCTTCCTTCTTTCCTTCCTCCCTCCCTCCCTCCCTCCCTTCCTTCCTTCCTTCCCTTCATTCCTTCTTTCTTTCTTCTTTCTTTCTTTCTTTCCTTCCTTCTTTCTTTCTTTCTTCTCTCTTTCTTTTTTTCGACAGGGTCTGGCTCTGTTACCTAGGCTAGAGTGCAGTGGTACGATCACAGCTCACTGCAGCCTTGAACTCCTGGGCTCAAGAGATCTTCTTGCCTTAACCTTTCTAGTAGCTGGGACTACAGGTATGTGCAGCCACCCCAAGCCAATTCCTTCTGAGGTGTCTGTGTTCCACATAGCAGTAAGATTTCTCATTACATTAAGAACATGCCATTTCTTTATATCTGCAATAGGAACACTGTTTTTCATAATGTGTCAAGCACTGTCAGCATCCACATTTTGATTATTTATCATGTCTCAGTATAATAGCTGCTTGTAGCCATGGTGCTGGCAGGCAAAACAATTATATTAAAGACCGCAGATGTGTTTGATTTAAACCTCCGATGACTATGTGCAGCTATTGGTAATAAGTTTTCATGTACTGGCAAGCCATTTTTCTCTCTAATCGTAGAAGCCATTCCCTAAACAACCTGCTAGATATCAGTGCATTTTTGTTAATTTTATATATACACAATTAAATTGTGTGTATATAAAGGACATTTAAAATTATTCATATAGATGATTTTAATTTCTTGTTCCTCTCAGCACTCTGGCAAAAGAAGGCTGATAACCCAACTCTCTTTATATATTTATTTTTGTCCGGAGAAATATTCTTCTGTCAGAGCATGCCTCTGGTTTGGTTGCAGATTACAGAGATATAGTAGATGTGCCCCATGGGTACATCTATTCAGATTTTGCTTCTTACTTTCAAGATCTTCAGCAAACAGAGTTATTGTAGATGCTTCACCTTTTAGGTGACGTGACATGATATTGTGATAATGCTGAAAGCATTGTCACTTGCAATAAGACTTGACATCAACTCTCATCTGGAGAGCAATTTCATTAGCATTTTCTAAAAACCAGTGAGTGTGCAGATATAGAAATACCTGCTCTGATTTGGCAAAGTTTTTCAAGTGTTTTATTTACTAAGTTAGCATGTTTTGCTCCTCTCATTCTGTTATTAATTTCACCTCCCCTGGCTGCTTGTCTTTTTATCTTTTCCTAATGTCTAAGAAACCTATGGAATATTCTTATAGAAATTCCAAATTCGAAGCCTATTTCACTGTTTGACTTTACTTTCTTACTGACTTACTTGTAGCTCAGTAACTGGAGAAACTGGCAGCTAATGTTTCTCTTTAAAGCCACAGCTAACGCATTGCATGCAGAGTAGCAGAAAAGGCCTGCTTCACAGAAAATGAACATTCTAAAAGGGAAAAGCCTAAGGGCAAGCCCAAGGCTTGGTGCAGAAGGTGGAAGCATAGCAGTGAGGAGGCAACTCATTTTCTTAAGCTTCGAAGTTTCTAAAAATAGCAAAGCTGATGTCAACTTCATTGGAAGGGCTAATTTGAATTATCTTAATAACCAAGGTATACTATTGACTTTGAGGTAGATGCTGTTGCTATCAGATATTGAGTGATTAGTTTTAAGACATAAAGTGATGAAACTGAAGGACAGCACTGTGTTTTAAATTATCCTCTCAAAATTTTGATGGAAAATTAAGAACAATTCCAGTTCAAAGTTCTAAGCATAAAATGAGGGCATGTCCCATCTGTTGGCTCTCTTCTTTAATTTGATGTAAAGAATCCATACTCTTATTTCAATCTTAATGTCCATGTGTACCCAGTGTTTAGCTCTCACGCGGTATTTGATTTTCTATTTCTGTGTTATTTCACTTAGAATAATAGCCTCCAGCTGCATCCATGTTGCTGCCAAGGACATGATTTTATTCTTTATTATGACTGTATAATATTTCACGGTGTTTGTGTTCTACGTTTTCTGTAACCAATCCACCATTGATAGCACTTAGGTTGATTCCATGACTTTACTATTGTGAAGAGTGTTGCAATAAACATATGAATGCAAGGTTTCTTCTTAATACAAGAGTTTCTTTTCCTGGAAAAACTACCTATTGGGTATTATATTCACTATTTGGGCAATGGGTTCACTAGGATCTCAAACCTCAGCATTATGCAATATACCCTTATAACAAACCTGCATACATACCCCTTGAATCTAACATTTAAAAAATAAATGTTTTTTAGAAAAGAATCCATACTGTAATGAAATGGTAAACCACAAAACTGGTGTCCTCATGAAAAAGGTCTATAACTTGGCATTCGATTTTTTCCACCTTGGCTCATTTCAGGATTTTGGCTAAAAATCCTTCAGCATTTAATGAATTATCTGTTGGTGGAAGGTGCTGGATCTGTTTCTCTGCACATGTACAGATTTTTGTTATCTATCACTTTAATAATCAGACAACAGCTGGGACAGGTTCCCATATGTTTTCCTTTCTCCAATGAATGAATGAAGAAGGAAGATGCCCATATAAGTTATCCCTACATATGCAGGGGTAGAAATACATCTTTAAGTCATTGTCATATAAGTCATCTATGATTTCCAACCTGGAACAGACCAGGCATGCACTCACCTTTGAGTTTTTGCGTCGTCTTACGTCAGCTGTTTACTCTGCCTTGAATGCTGAACCTCCAGATCTGTGTGCGTGTCTTTCTTGTTATTCAGGCCCCTTCTCAGACAGACTTTCCCTGACCACTGGCTTCTCATTAGCTACTTGCCACATGTTCACTGTGTACATATTTTCTTGTTTTCTTTTCTTATGATAATTAAAATAATTATGTTTTTATTGTTTATTGTTTCCATTTACCATCTTTAGAATATACATTTCATACGGGCAGGAACGTTATTAGTCTTGTTCACCACTCTTATCTCCTCAGGGTAACACAGAGCTTGTGCTCAATTACAGTTTGTTGAAAGAATGTATACTAATAACAAGGGCTAACACTCCTCATTATCAAAAAGTATTCTAAGATAGATATATATTACTGTATTTAATCGTCACAGTAATGGTGTGAAGTGATAACTATTATCAGCAACCCTTTTCCAGATAAGGAAAACCGAGGCTTCTAGCCTCACAGACAGGCTCTTGGCTTCCCAACTACGCCCCTCTCGGGCAATTTTCAGAAGCTCTTTAAGAGGGACCACAGTGTCGAAGATCAACTCAATGAAAGAAAACGAGAAGGCAAGAAAAAAAAAAAAGAGGGACCACAGAGGAATGGGCAATCAGTGTTGGTTGACCAAATTGAACAGTTCCAGTTGGGCACATAATGTGTTTGCTTCTGTGCCTCCCTCATTTCTGTTACTGTCTCCTCCTTCACAAGCGGACGGACCCTGTGAACTTCTTCGAGATGCAAGGAGACCAGATTGGCTTTGGTTTTCTTTTGTCTCCTCCCCACCCAGCTTGGGATTCATGTGAAGCATTTCTCTGAAAGAAAGGAGACTGTTTTTAATAATGGGGGAAAATCACTGATGGAGCGCACCCCCATAGTTTAATACAGTAAGACCTAAAGGCCTTGCTCTAAATCACCCCCGAGTTTGGGGCCACAGAGGTAGGACTGCAAGTCCAGCCAGAAAGTAGCTGTCTGCTGGACCCTTCTCTCTCCAACACATTCCCAACGATTTTTTTCCCTGGTACTACTGCTGTCAATTTTATTTCAAATCTGTGGCTTGCATCAGTTCCCTGCAAGGACACAAACCCAAATACTTCAGGTAGCTCGAATGCAAAGGTGATGGTTTTCCTGCTATGTTTGTTTGAAAGCCATGAGTCCATACTTAACACGTAACGCGAATGAAATCAGGGAATGTGTGTGTGTTTTTAAAAATTCTTCGTCTTCCTACATTGAAGATTACATCTTCTTCACACAGCTGTGCAGATCATTAACTTTGTTGAGAGATGGAAATACTTTTTCTAAGAAGGCAGTAAATTCCTAAGTATAATGGAAAGTCACACAAATTTAAGAGAGGTGTAGAATATTCAAATATGTGTGGTACAATGATAATTGCTATGAGATATATTTTATTAACAAAGTGGGCAGAGGAAGGAAGGGAAACACATTAACATTATTTGTTGAGTTTCTGCTATGTCCAAGGCACTAATACAACAGTACACAAAAGGAAGTTCCTGCCTTCTCGGAGACTGCATTTGTTGAGTTCCCCTTATGTGTCAGGCAAGCATTCTTACATTCTGTTTTGAATAATATACATGGTTTTAATGAATATTCCAACAATTCTGGATAGTATCTTCTTGAAGTCCATTTCTTGAAATTTCAGCAACAAGTAGAATTTTAAAAACAATCCATAGATATCTCCATAATGTAGATATATCTAAGGATATAGTGAACAATGGGGAGAAAACTTAGGTTTAAAGAGGTTAAGTACCTTAATAGTAAAGCTGAAAATCAAATCCAACGTCTGTTTTGAATCCAAAGTACCCTTTATATTAATATAATGCAGCTTCCTCTGGGGCCAAGCGCAAGCTGGCTTCACAGCCGAATTGCATCTTGAAGAAAAAATGTTACTGCTTATGTAGTAAATCCCACAAAAAGGACTTCTCTTTTTTGCAGTCATTAAGGCAGCATAATTCAGTTGTCCCAGACTTATTGAGAGTTATTCATACAGGTTTATCCTGACAAATTAAAAAGGCCAGCATTCTAGGTATATATGTTTAGAAGCTACCACTGTAACTTTAATTTTTACTACTTGGAGTTTAAACAGAGTGTTCAATTCAACAAACTTTTACCCAGACATCATGTGCCAGGAAGTGTGCCAAGTAGTAGAGATACATGCTCTCACAGAACTCCAATAATATTCATGATTGATTATTAAATACATGGTAAAGTGGAAAAACATACAAGTGTAAGAGTACTCATGTCCTGGTTTTAGTAACAACTCTGCCACTATCATATGACTTCACTTTGCTTACTCTCATCTGTAAAATTATGAGGTTGAATTAGCTGGCCTAAGAATTCTTCCAGTTTTAAATTTTTTGATGATCTGGCTGTATTAGAGTCTGACAAAAGCTTTGCTTTAAGTGACTGCTTTTCCCTTTTAAATTTTGCTGCATTCTATTTTTTGGTGCTTGATACTGAGGAGTAACACTGTTGATTCTCACTGTCTTTGGGTTGGGAAGTGTAGGCAGTTGATACAGGTAGAAATTATATCACAATTTGTATTGCCCAAAGAGGACCACACCATAGGAAACTCTCTGTTATGTGATCATGAAGTGAGTGTAAATGTTCATTCACCAAGAATTGGTGATTTCTTCCTAGAACCATTAGCCTAAAACATGGTTGTATAGATGAGCTACTTCAGAATCATCTAGGGTTAGCTGATAACATAGATTCCTGGCCTACAAAGTCACATTTTTGAAGGTGCAACATGAAGATCTGTATCTGTAGCAAGAGACCCAGATGATTCTGATAAGCAACATGATTTAGAAAATGCTGGAAAAGCAGAGACTATGACAAACTATTTATTTAATCCCCAAATCTCAAAATGGGATGAGATTTAATTCTAAACTGGGGTCAGATTTTTCAGTTTGCAGTAGTGCTTCCAGAGTTAACAACTCTGACATGAACTGTCAGAATATTCTTTAGTAAATATAACCTTAATCGCTAATTCTGCAGTTTCAAGTCTGTTTATTATCCCTAGCAACTAGTACCCTGTAATTTGGGGTTTAATGACTCTGGAATACACTACTACCAAGGTCAAATTTCAGTTGCCAGTTTGTAATACAAATGCAAATGAAAGCTGTCACCAGATAGGAACTATAAAACCTTATTGTTTTCAAATACTGTTCAAAGCCTACTTTCATTTAATAAGTCATGAAAGCTTATTTATGCAAGTATTGCATGACCAGTCATAGAAAACTCAGAAAATGTTCATAGGCAATAAGAAAAATATAAAAACCTTAATTTTGCTATTTAGGGCATATATCTCACAAAACTTTACATATACATGTGTAGACATGTGTACATGTGTATGTGTATATGCAATTATTTTAAATTTTTTTCTGAGTGCATAATTATGTTATGATGTATAGCAAAGAAAAATCCCATGTACCCATAGACATTTTTACCAATAAATTAACCACTTATAAAATTAGTCCTTCTCAAAAACCCCTTTTTGCTAAACAATAGAACGTATTATTCTCCATCATATCACTGATCTTTTGCTGACTATTGAATGCTAACAATGAAAAAAATGACAAATTAATTGCAATGTAGAATTATAAATCTTGCAAAAGACACAGGATTTCATAAAGTTGAAAGTGGTGTTGGATAACTATTTGAATACATCAAAGTCAATGAAAAATGATTTAAATCAGTTAAGCTGAAGTGAAAAAAATCTACTTGGATGATGAGTGATGGGTATTTTGAATGTTCAATTAATGAGAGAACGTTGGAGGAAACAATTGTTCAAACGTTTTGGTAAAAATAACCCTATTTATGAAGTAAAAGATACTGTATCATTCAATACTTTTATCAGAGAACTACCCCGAATCCCTCAAATAGTTCTTATTTCATTCTTTGTCCATTCTAAAAATTATTGCATGCTGCAATTAAAATTTAAAATATTTTCAATGAGATTAAATAAGCTTATTTAAATAATTTTTTGTTTTCTTTTTCTGAAGTCCCAAACAAAACCTCTTTTCTATCATTTGTAATGAAATTTTGTTCCCCTTTTTAAGTTGATTCCCTTCTGGTGGCATTTTCATTGTCAGCTGTCCTTGGATAATGGGAACTTTCTGTGTATGTGTGTATGTGTGTGTGACACTTTTTAAAACAAACATTTATTAATTAGATGCGAGAACTCATACATGTCAGAGCTACAGATACAAATTTGGATATTATGAGCATACAGTTGCCATATAAGCCCATGGAAAGGAATGAAATCATCCAAGGTAGAAATGTATAGGAGAAGGTCCAGCATCCGGCCCACAAGAACTTCGATAGTCAGAGGTCTTATAGAGGAATAAGAACCAGAACAGGACAAGTCAATAAAGGAGAAAAGAAGGCAAGAGGGGGTGGTAAGAAGGCATTGAGCTTTAAGGGAAGGATAGCCCCTTCATTTTAAGAAGATGACAGAAGGAAAGCAAATTCATTGGCTCAGAATAAGTTGGGAGAGGTGATATTGCTAGTTTGAGGAAAGAGAAATAATTATGGGCTAATCAGTTCAAGGATTGGGAAGAGTGAACTTGGGGAAAAGTGGTAAGAGTGTCAGATAATATGTTGATTTGAGGTTTGTGAACATGAATTTATTTATTTATTTATTTACTTACAGAGTCTCACTCTGTCTCCCAGGCTGCAGTGCAGTGGCATGATCTCGGCTCACTGCAACCTCTGATTCCTGGGTTCAAGTTATTCTCCTGTCCCAGCCTCCTGAGTAGCTGGGATTACAGGCACACACCACCACACCTGGCTAATTTTTGTATTTTTAGCAGAGATGGGGTTTCACCGTGTTGCTCAGGCCGGTCTTGAACTCCTGACCTCAGGTGATCCACCCACCTTGGCCTTCCAAAGTGCTGGGATTACAGGAGTGAGTCATCATGCCTGGCCATGAACATGAATTTATTATAAAACATGATAGGTTTATTTTTTCCTGTGATATTCAGCAAAACTAGGGCAGGCACAGAGAAGGCAAATATAGGATGCTACCATTCATAATCTTTTGTAATATATTTCTTTCACTCAGTCATGTATTATGAACCTCTTTCCATGTTAAGTATAGTTTTACATATCACCTTAAGTACTGCATAGTATTCTATTATATAGGTGTGGTACAGTATTTAACTTATCACCTACTGTTAAACAATTAGATTTCTGGCTTACTTATGTTGTATATAATGTGATAAAATACCTTGTAATCAAAACTTTATCTAAAAACTTAAATATTTCCTTAGGATAAATCTCTGTAATTGGAATCTCCCGGTCAAAGGATATAAAAATCTTAAAAACTATTGTTGCATATTGCCAGACTTTTTTCAGAAAAGATTATACTAGTTGATTTATTTCTTCCCTGGACATCAAGTTATGAAAATAACTTTTTCATACTCTAGTCAGTGCTGCTATTTTTATTCTATCTTATCTGTGAATGTTTCATAGGCAGTAAATTATAACTAACTCATTTTCACTTGCATATATTAATTACTAATGAACTTA
The DNA here is from genome assembly GCF_009761245.1 of Sapajus apella. Taxonomy (NCBI): domain Eukaryota; kingdom Metazoa; phylum Chordata; class Mammalia; order Primates; family Cebidae; genus Sapajus; species Sapajus apella. The sequence continues at coordinate 2,521,558 of NW_022437089.1, read as the reverse complement.
AACCTTTGTAAAAATGTTTTTGTTTTAAAATTATTTGTATTGTTGTTTGTTTTTATTTTGTGATTGACTTGTTTGGCTTAGTTTTGTTTTTCTATTGGTATGATTTCTTATATATTTGCAAAGATTATATAGGGTAAAGACATTAACTCTTGATGTGTTGCAGATAGTTTCTAGTTTGCCACTTGTTAAAGCCTATTTTAAAGGAAAGCATGAAAATGAGATAATTATGTACCAGCTGTTCTAAGTTTTAATACTCTTGAATTGTAGGGTATAATGAGATGCTTCAGTTTTATTCCAGTCTTCTTTTTTTTTTTTTCATTTCCAGTTCAAAAAGTGGAATTTTATGGCTATAACATCATCCATTCTTCAGAAAACAAAATTAATTTCCACATAAAACCTAAAGGTAAGAGGATTAGATGGGGGGGAGGGATAATATTAAAAAGATTTAACACATGGTATACTGCAGGATATACAGAAACCCAGCAGAACAGGAAACCCATGCTGTGTTGTTGAATCCCAAAGATGACCAATGGGCAGGGACAACAGGGAAGCACTCAGAAGGCTTGAGGCAGAGATTAAAAATGGATAGTTAAGTACCTTTATCTCAAGATTAAGTCTTGGTATATCTATAATGTTGCAATCTGGCCAAATATCAGCCTGTCAAAAGAAATGATATTCTCTAAATTTGCTGAGTTTTTCCTGTCTATTCCACATTGCTAGAGAGATATTCAAATTAGATAATTAGCTTTAGATATTAATTCTTAATACCACAATTTCTTCCTCCACTAATTTTTTTCTGAGATACATTTGACATCTCTTAAATTGCTATCCATTTTCTTACCGTTTTTATCCCACAAATAAATATTATAAATATTTATGACATAGTTTATCACTTAACAAAATGATTTGAGATGCTGTATAGTGTTAAAACAAAGGTAGGAACTATTACTGGCAAGATGGCTGAATAGGCACAGCTCTAGTGTGCAGCTCCCAGCAAGATTGATGCAGAAGGTGGGTGATTTCTGCATTTCCAACTGAGGTACCTGGTTCATCATTGGGACTGATTGGACAGTGGGTGCAGCCCAAGGAGGGTGAGCTGAAGCAGGGTGGGGTGTCACCTCACCAGAAAGCAAAAGGGGTTGGGGCACTCCGTCTCCTAGTCAAGGGAAGGCATTAGGGTCTGTACCCTGAACTCCAGCCTGGATACTGTTCTCTTCCCATGATCTTTGTAATGCACAGATCAGGAGATTCCCTCTAGTACTTACACTACCACCAGGGCCCTGGGTTTCCATCACAAAACTGGGCAGCTGCTTGGGCAGACACCAAGCTAGCTGCAGCAGTTTTTCTCTTTTTCATACCACAGTGGCACCTGGAATGCCAGTGAGACAGAAATGTTCACTCCCCTGAAAAGGGGGCTAAAGCCAGGGAGCCAAGTGGTCTGGCTCTGTGGATCCCACCCCTATGGAGACTAGCAAGCTAAGAGCCACTGGCTTGAAATTCATGCTGCCAGCACAGCACTCTGAGCTTGACCTGGGATGCATGAGCTTGGTGGGGGGAAGGGCAGGACCATTGCTGAGGCTGGAGTAGGCAGTTTTAATCTCACAGTGTAAACAAAGCCGCTGAGAAGTTCAAACTGGGCAGAGCCCACCACAGCTCAGCAAGGCCTCTGCAGGTAGACTATCTCACTAGATTCCCTCCTTGCTGGGCAGGGCATCTCTGAAAAAAGGAAGCAGCCCATAAGGGACTTATAAATAAAGCCTCCACCTTCACCTTCCTGGGACAGAGCATCTGGGAAAAGGGTTGGTTGTGGGCACAGCTTCAGCAGGCTTAAATGTCCCTGCTTGGCAGCTCTGAAGAGAGCAGTAGATCTGCCAGCACAGTGTTTGAGCTCTGATAAGGGACAGACTGCCTCCTCAAGTGGATCCCTGACTCCTGTGTTTCCTGACTGGGAGACACTTCCTAGTAGGGGCCGACAGACACCTCATACAGGAGAGCTCTGCTGGCATCTGACGGGTACTCCTCTGGGACAAAGCTACCAGAGGAAGGCACAGGCAGCAATATTTGCTGTTTTGCAGCCTCTGCTGGTGATACCCAGGCAAGTAGGGTCTAGATTGGACCTCCAGCAAACTCTAGTAGACTTGCAGCAGAGACAACTGACTGTTGGAAAGAAAAACTAACAAACAGAAAGGAATAGATTCAACATCAACAAAAAGGATGTCCACTCAGAGACCCCATCCAAAGGTCACCGACTTCAGAGACCAAAGGTAGATAAATCCATGAAGATGGGGAGAAAGCAGTGCAAAAGGGCTGAAAATTCCAAAAACCAGAATGCCTCTTCTCCTCCAAGGGATAACAACTCCTCCTCAGTAAGGGAACAAAACTGGATTGAGAATGAGTTTAATGAATTAACAGAAGCAGGCTTCAGAAGGTGGGTAATAAGAAACTTCTCCAAACTAAAGGAGCATGTTCTAACCCAATGCAAGGAAGCTAAGAACCTTGAAAAAAGGCTAGATAAATTGCTAACTAGCATAACCAGTTTAGAGAATAACAAAAATGACCTCATGGAGCTGAAAAACATAGCATGAGAACTTTGTGAAGCATACTAAAGTTCCAATAGCTGAATCAATCAAGCAGAAGAAAGGATACTAGAGACTGAACATCAACTCAATGAAATAGAATGAGAAGACAAGATTAGAGAAAAAAGAATGAAAAGAAATGCACAAAGCCTCCAAGAAATATGGGATTATGTGAAAAGACCGAATCTACATATGATCGTTGCACCTGAAAGTGACGGAGAATGAAACCCAGTTGGAAAACATTCTTCTGGATGTTATCCAGGAGAATTTCCCCAACCTAGCAAGGCAGGCCAACATTCAAATTCAGGAAATGCAGAGAACACCACAAAGACACTCCTTGAGAAGAGCAACTCCAAGACACATAATTGTCAGATTCACTCAGGTTGAAATGAAGGGAAAAAATGCTAAGGGCAGCCAGAGAGAAAGGTCGGTCAACACACAAAGGGAAGCCCATCAGACTCACAGTGGATCTCTCAGCAGAAACCCTATAAGCCAGAACAGAGTGGGGGCCAATATTCAACATTCTTAAAGAAAAGAATGTTGAAATTCAACCCAGAATTTCATATCCAGCCAAACTAAGCTTCATAAGTGAAGGAGAAATAAATCCTTTATGGACAAGCAAATGCTGAGAGATTTTGTCACCACCAGGCTTGCCTTGCAAGAGCTCCTGAAGGAAGTACTATATATGGAAAAGAACTACAGTACCAGCCACTACAAAAACATACCAAATTGTAAAGACCATGGATGTTATGAAAAAACTGCATCAACTAACAGGCAAAATAACCAGCTAGCATCATAATGGCAGGGTCAAATTTTAACAATATTAATCTTAAATGTAAATGGGCTAAATGCCCAAATTAAAAGACACAGACTGGCAAATTGGTTAAAGGGTTGAGACCCATCGGTGTGCTCTATTTAGGAGACCCATCTCATGTGCAAAGACACACGAGGCTCAACATAAAGGGATGGAGGAATATTTACCAAGCAAATGAAAAACAAAGAAAAAAAAAAAAGAAAAAAAAGCAGGGGTTGCAGTCTTAGTCTCTGATAAAACAGACTTTAAACTAACAAAGACCAAAAGAGACAAAGAAGAGCATTACATAATGGTAAAGGGATCAATGCAACAAGAAGAGCTAAGTTTCTTAAATATATATGCACCCAATACAGGAGCACCCAGATTCATAAAGCAAGTTCTTAGAGACCTACAAAGAGACTTAGACTTCCACACAATAATAGTTGAAGACTTTAACACCCCACTCTCAATATTAGACAGATCAACAAGACATAAAATTAACAAACAGTAATGGTAGCTTGATGGGGATAGCATTGAATCTATACATTACTTTGGGCAGTATGGCCATTTTCATGATATTAATTCTTCCTCCTCATACTTATGGTTAATAACACCATTCTTGTAGTAACTTAAGTCAAAAACTAAGAATTATCCCCAATTCAGTCTTCTATCTTATCCCTCATAGCCAAACAATCTCCAAGTTCGGTAAAGGTTGCCACATTTATTAACTTTTTCTGATTTTTATTGTGAGCACTTGAGTTCAGCTCTCAATATCTCATCTGGACTATTTCAATCACTTCCAACTGATCTCCCTGCCATTATCACTTTCTTCTACAACTCATTCTGTAGTACCACAGATAGACACCAAGGGCAATAATAGAATATGGACTCCTGAGCAGAAAACAGGGGCAAACTTTTCTCACTAGGAAATTATATGGAAAAGCTCAGAGAAGACATATCCCCAGAAGAAGTTAAGAGGTCCACCGATCCTCTAACCAAGCTGCTTGGTGAAGGTCTTCCCCTTTATGAAGCCATTCCATTAAGACTGGGAGGGGTGGCTATCTTTTCAAATACCCAAATAGCAATAAAAGATCAGAAGACATACGAAAAACCCAAACCAAAATGAAACAGGGAAACATGGCTGAATTGAACTAAATAAAGTTCCAGAAACTAATTCTGAAAACATGATCTATGAATTATCTGACAGTTAAGTCAAAACAACCATCTTATAGATGTTCGGTGAGCTAAAAGAGAACACAGATAGGTAAGAAAACAAAATCAGGAAAACCATTCCTGAACCAAATGATAATATCAAAAAAGTGATAGATACTACAAAAAGAACCAAATGGAATCAACCTAACTGTCCATCAACAGATGAATGGATAAAGGACATGTGGTACATTTACACAATAGGATATTATTCAGCCATAAAACAAGGAAATCCTGTCATTTACAACAATATGGATGGAACTGGAGGACATTATATTAAGTGAAATAAGTCAGGCACAGAAAGACAAATTTCACAAACTCTGATTCAAGTGTGGTAGCTAAAAAATAAAACAATTAAACTCATGGAGATAGAGAGTAGAATAATGGTTATCAGAGGCTGGAAAGGGTAGTGGGAAGTGGGGATGACTAACAGGTGCTAAAATATAGTTAGGTGAAATGAATAAGATTGAGTATTTGATAGCACCACAGGGTAACTGTAGTCAATTATAATATATATTTCAAAACAATGAAAATAGTAGAATTGGAATGCTAACACAAATAAATAGTAAATGCTTAAATGATGGCTACCCCAATTATTCTGATGTGTATATTACTCACTGTATGCCTATATTTGAACATCAGGTATACTTCATGAACATATACACCTATTATGTGCCCATAATAATTAAAAATAAAAAAAAAAATCTGAAGAGTAGACTATATACACACACACACACACACACACACACACACACAGTTCACACAGTTTAGGATACTGAAATGAATTTTTAACAGATGAAAAACTGTTCAAGAGGATCCAAGATGACCGAGTAGCAGTAGCTCTGGATTGCAGCTCCCAGACAGAGTGTGGAGGGTGAGTGGTCGCCGTATTTCCAGATGGATTTTTATTGCCCACAACCAGGAGATTCCTGGGCAGAGGAGCACCACGGGTCTCCAGCGTGGCTGTTTTGGCCAGCGTGGGGGGTCTCCACACAAAAACTCACACAGGTCCGGGCACCAATTCAGCTGGAGACTGGAGCCTGGGAGACAGATTCGCCCATTCAACTGATAAAAAGGGGGCTGAAACAGGGAGCCAGGCCAGGAGATTCCCAGACAGAAAAGTGCCACAAATCTCCAGCTTGGCTGTTTCAGCTGGTGCAGTGGGTCTCTGCACAAAAATTCATACAAATCCAGGCACCTTTTCAACTAGCAACTGGAATGCCTGGGAGACAGAGTCGCCCATTCAACTGAAAAAAAAAAAGGGAACTGAGGCGGGGAGCCAGGTGCTCAGGCTTGGCCAGTCCCACCGGCAATCTGAAACGCTCTGGACTGAGAGTTTCACAGCAAGCACAGCTGAACCTGGGATGGTCCAGCTCTGTGGGGGAAGGGTGTCGGCCATTACCGAGGCAGTCCACCACTACCGTGGTAGTCCACCATTGCTGAGGCAGTCTGCCATTACAGAAAGAGTCCACCATTACAGAGGTGGGCCGCCATTGCTGAGGCAGTTCTAACTATACCCCTATAAACATAACTGCAGGGAAGTTCACAGGGCAGCTGGGCGGAGCCCACAGCAGCTCAGCAATACCTCTGCTGACAGACTGTGACTAGGCTCCCTCCTCGCTGGGCAGGGCATCCCTGTAAAAAGGCAGCAGCATGACAGAAACTTATAAATAAAGCCCTACCTTCTTGGGACAGAGCACCTGGGGAAGAAAAGGTGTTTATGAGTTCTGCTGCAGCTAACTTAAACATACTTGCCCAGCAGCTCTGAATGGAATAATGGAGCTCACAGCTCAGCACTTGAGCTCCTATAAAGGACAGACTATTTCCTCAAGCAGCTCCCTGACCCCAATATAGCCAAACAGTCACCTCATAAAGGAGAGCTCAGACTGACATCTGGTGGATATCCTTCTTGGACAAAGATAGCAGAAGAAGAAACTGGCAGCAACCCTTACTGTTCTGCAGCCACTGCAGGTGAGCCCTAGGCAACCAGGGCCTGGAGTGGACCTCCAGAAGTCCTACAGCAGAGGGTCCTGACTGTTAGAAAGGAAAATTAAGAAACAGAAATAATTTCATCATCAACAAACTGGACATCCACTCAGAGACCCCATCTGAAAGTCACCAACTATAAAGACCACAGGTAAATAAGTCCACAAAGATTGGAAGAAACCAGTGCAAAAGGATGAACACACCCAAAACCAGAACACCTCTCCTCCTTCAAGGGATCATAACTCCTCACCAGCAAGGGAACAAGGCTAGGTGGAGAATGAGTCTGATGAATTGACAGAAATAGGCTTCAGAAGGTGGGCAATAAGAAACTTCTCTGAGCTAAAAGAACATGTTCTAACCCAATGCAAAGAAACTAAGAACGTTGAAAAACGTTTGACGAAAAGCTAACAAGAATAAACAGCTTAGAGAGGAATATAAATGAATTGATGGAGCTGAGAAACACAGTATGAGAACTTTGCAAAGCATACATAAGTTTCAATAACCGAATTGACCAAGCAGGAGAAAGGATATCAGAGGTTGAAGATCAACTCAATGAAATAAAATGAGAAGGCAAGATTGGAGAAAAAATAGTAAAAAGAAATGAACAAAGCCTCCAAGAAATATGGGATTATGTGAAAAGACCTAATCTACGTTTCATAGGTGTACCTGAATGTGACGGAGAGAATGAATCCAAGCTGGAAAATACTCTTCAGGATATTATCCAGGAAAACTTCGCCAACCTAGCAAGGCAGGCCAATATTCAAGTCCAGGAAATAGAGAGAACACCACAAAGATATTCCTCAAGAAGAGCAACACCAAGGCACATAATCGTCAGATTCACCAGAGTTGAAATAAAGGAAACAATGCTAAGGGCAGCCAGAGAGAAAGGTCAGGTGACCCACAAAGGGAAGCCCATCAGACTCACAGCAGATCTCTCAGCAGAAACCCTACAAGCCAGAAAAGAGTTGGGGCCAATATTAACATCCTTAAAGAAAAGAACTTTCAACCTAGAATTTCATATTCAGCCAAACTAAGCTTCATAAGCAAAGGAGAAATAAAATCCTTTGCGAACAAGCAATTACTCAGAGATCTCATTACCAGCAGGCCTGCTTTACAAGAGCTCCTGAAAGAAGTACTAAACATAGAAAGGAACAACCAGTACCAGCCACTCCAAAAACATACCAAATGGTAAACAGCATCAACACAATAAAGAAACTGCATCAAGTACCTGGCAAAACATCCAGCTAGGATCAAAATGGCAGGATCAAATTCACACATAACAATATTAATCCTAAATGTAAATGGGCTAAATGCCCCAATCAAAAGACACAGACTGGCAAATTGGATCAAAAGTCAAGACCCATCGGTGTGCTGTATACAGGAAACCCATCTCACACGCAAGGATATGCATAGGCTCAAAATAAAGGGATGGAGGGAGACTTACCAAGCAAATGGAGAGCAAAGAAAAGCAGGAGCTGCAATCCTAGTCTCTGATAAAATAGAGTTTAAACCAACAAAGATCAAAAGAGACAAAGAAGGACATTACATAATGGTAAAAGGATCAATGCAACAAGAAGAACTAAAAATTCTAAATATATATGCACCCAATACAGGAGCACCTAGATACATAATATAAGCTAAATGCAATGGTCACAATAGTATTTAAAAACTGGAAATTATTCAGTGTTTGTATAAAATCACAATTACTGGGACATTTTTTTAAAATCCTGCAAATAAATCCTGGATCAAATAAGAAAAACAAATTACAACTACAGACGATTTAAAAATATGGGCAATGAGAGCATTAATTTTCAAAACTTATGGGTTATAGTAAAAACTGTTGTTGAGGAACTTATAAATCCTTAAGTACCTTGGTTACCAAACAAGACTGATAATAAATGCACTATATATTGAATTCAATAAGTTAGAACAAAACAGCAGCAGTAAAAACAACAAAGTAAACAGAAAAAGGTAATTAATAAAAACTGCATGTAATTACTTAGAAAACAGGGGAATTGATAAATTGTAACCTTTTGTGTTGGAAAAAACAAATAAATATATAAATATTGGGTATATTAGAAGCAAATGGACCTCAAAATGTTTAATGGCTCAAGAACAATAAAGTTTCTCAATTATGTAACAGTATAAGGGAGATATGCTTAGTAGACAAGTGACGATTTGTCTCTACATGATCATTCAGGGATCCAAGCTGATAGCGACTCTTCCATCTTCAATATATGGCATCTAAAGTTACATTGATTATATCCATCCAAGTCCTCTGAAAGAAGAAATAAGTATAGGGAAGTGTGAATGAAACATTTATACGTGCCAGACCTGGAAGTGACACACACCCCTTATTAATATTTAATTGGCCAAAAATCAGTCATATGGCCACTCCAAACTGGCCACTTCAGCATGGAAGGCTGAAAAATGTAGTCCATTTAATGAGCGAAGAAATGTCAATATAATACAGAATATGGTGTATAGCTATCAGTCTGTCATGTCTAACAAGGTTGATCAATAAAAATGAGAGGTAAGAATTACCCAAAGTCAAAATAAGTGGAGAAAAATACAGGAGACTCTTTACGTAGGCCTTTTCCCCTAAACAACAAAGAAAAGGCAGAAATAATAAAATGGTTACATATGTGATTATAGAAAATTTAAAATTTCTTTAAAAGATCATAATCAAAATAACGTACTAACAGTATCTAAAATATGTTTGCATTATATATGCCAGAAAAAAGGTTATGGTCCTACATAAATATAAAGCGTTCTTACAAATGAATTAGATGGATATCCCAACTTAAAAAAAAGTTAAAGTCAAGAATGAGAGCAAGCAATTCAGCTGAAGTGAACACCTATTGTTTTGTTTGCCCAGCACCACCGTTCTTATGGAAATTTCCCTTCTCACTCCAACCATATGATTGAATAGAATCTCTTAGATTTTTGCATGATCACACATCCATAACAACAATTTATTTGTTCACATATGATTGCCTTTCTTAGAAATCCATAGCTTTACTTCCAGACTCCACTCCACATCTGCTTTAGCATATTCAAACCTAGTGTTGGAAACAGATGCTCGGTGCCACAAAGAAAGATTAGCACTGAGACAAAGGGTTTTTCAGCAACACAATTTTTACTTTCTGTACTGCAGAAAGGGTACTCTCACTAGCCATCTTGCCATGAGAGTACAAAGAACAAAGGAATACACACAAACTTATTTCTTATGCATTTGGGATTGTCCTTACTGCTGTGTCGGATCTCCATTGACTGGAGCCAGACCTCACAATTTAAACTAAAATTCGATTGGCTAATAACTTAAAACTTTTCTAAACAGGTAAAAGCAATGGAGATCTGGGACATGCCTGTGAGCATGTTCAGCACAGATATGTTCTTTAAAGTACAAGGGCATAAAATGTACTGTGTGCCTGTAAACACAGCATGTCTAACAGCTGCATAAGATAGGGCTTAACAAAGTTATTAGCACACTTATTAACACACTTTAAAAAGGAACTTTTCTACTTCCCACACCTAGCAATGAATTCAGGAAAAGAAAGTCACATTTTCTTTTACTTAACAATATCTATAATTCCCAGAAGGCATATATAAATTGCAAAGCTTCCCACTTCCTATATTGGAGTATTAGAGTAGGGAAGCTGGGGAAAATGCCAAGCTTCTTGGATTAGGCAGTTTTATAGCATATTATACTAAAATCACAATCCATAATGAAAATAATTGATTAATTATACTTTGTCAAACATAAAAAAATAGAACTTTTAAAGACACTATTCAGGATTCTGGGAAGATGGTGGAGCAGGAAGGAAGCATCAGAAATCTGTCTCTCCACCTAGATAACAATTGCCCTGGCATAATCTGTCTGATTTAACTACAGTCATGTGTCATTTGAAAACAGGGATAGATTCTGAGAAACACATTGTTAGGCAATTTCATCATTGTGCAAACATCGTAGAGTATACTTACACAAACCTACATGGTATAGCCAACTACAAACCTAGGCTGTAAAGCTGTACTGCATACTGTACTGAATAGTGTAAGCAGTTATAGAACAATGGCAAGTGTCTCTTAAACAGAAAATTTATAGTAAAAATACAACATTATAATATTGTGAGACCACCTTCATAAATGCAGTCCATCATTGATTAAAACATTGTTATGCAATGTGTGACTGCATTTTGGAACTCTGGAGTCTATTGAAAGCTTGCAACTTCCAAGGGAAGCATTAGATCAGTGGCCCCCAACCTTTTTGGCACCAGGGACTGGTTTCATGGAAGACAATTTTTCCACAGGCCATGGAGTGGAGGATGGTTTCAGGATGAAACTACAGTTGAGATTCTCATGAAGAGCACACAATCTAAGTCGTTATAGGTCTCTTGCATGTGCAGTTCACAATAGGGTTTGGGCTCCTATGAGAATCTAATACCTCCCTGATCTGACAGGAGACAGAGCTAATGTGGTAAGGCTCACTTGTCCACTGCTCACCTCCTGCTGTGTGGCCTGACTGGTACTGGTCTATAGCCCAGGGGTTGGGGACTCCTGCCTTAGATGGTAAGTTTCAGTTGATTTTAGTCAATTTCAACTCACAAGAATAGCTACCCAACCCCCACCCCTCATCCCCATGGCAGGCAAATGTGCACATATTCCTGAAGCAGCATGTACACAGCTTGTAGAAGGCAGGGCAGGCAAAATGAACCATTTCCTCCAAATATCAAGGATCTGTGCTCTGATCCTGAGTTGCTGCTTCTGATCATGGAGTTGGCAAACATTGTTGTTGCACTTCCCCACATTGTTGCAAGCCCCTCTCCCTTTGACTAAAATGGCTTCCAGGTGATTTAAAGGGCCAACGCCTTTTGTCTCCATTTTTCTCTTTCCCTTTTTGAAGACTAGATATTGAAGACTAGATATTTAAAAGCAACTGAATATAAGGAGAAAATTGGAAAGTTACAGCACATACACAGAGGAAGGTGTAGGCTCAGAAAAGATCTGAGAAGACCTTAAGTTTACACCTTAGGCTAATCCTCAGGCTGTCCAGGCACAGGTACAGCCTATAACAATAAAAAACAAAAACAAAGCCTGGAAAATTCTGGAGAAGGGGGAGAATCTGATTTCCACAATTACCACATTTTCAGATTCCAATTTTCAGTAAATAAAAGATCACAAGTCATACAAAGAACCAGAAAAGTATGGATCATTCAATGAAAAAATAAGCCATCAGGAATTATACCTGAAAAAGACCTGATGGCAGATCTACTGGACAGAGACTGAAACAACTGTCTTAAAGATGTTCAAAGAACTAAGGGATGATATAGAGTAAGTCAAGAAAATTATTCATGAACAAAATGGAAATATTAATAAAGAGAAAGAAAACCTAAGAAACCAGAAAGAAATTCTGGAACCAAAAACTACACTAACTGAAATTAAAAAAAATTAGGACCACAGTTCTATGTTACTGAAGTTAAGCTGGTAAAACTTTATAGAGTGTTATAACCTTAGAATGTTAAATGCAATCCCCATGGTAATCACAAAGAAAATACCTAAAACATGTACACAAAAAGAAATGAGAAAGAAATTTGAACAGTTCACTAAAAGAAAAAGAAAAAAAAAAAAAGAAAAAACGAAACACAAAAAAGACAGAGTATTTAGTGTGTCCATCACCTGAATACAGTACATTTTTGTTAACTCTAGTCACCCTACTTTTCTATCAAACATAAAACTTATTCCTTCCATCTTACTTTATGTGTGTACTCTTTTTTTTATTGCATTTTAGGTTTGGGGGTACACGGGAAGAACTTGTAAGATTGTTGCATAGGTACACACATGGCAGTGTGGTTTGTGGCCTTCCTCCCCATTTTCCATGTCCAGTCTATCATCGATGGGCATTTGGGTTGGTTCCAGGTCTTTGCTATTGTAAACAGTGCCGCAATGAACATTCGTGTTCACGTGTCCTTATAATAGAACGATTTATAATCGTTTGGATATACACCCAGTAATGGGATTGCTGGGTCAAATGGAATTTCTATTTCTAGGTCCTTGAGGAATCGCCACACTGTCTTCCACAATGGTTGAACTAATTTACACTCCCACCAACAGTGTAAAATTGTTCCTATTTCTCCACATCCTCTCCAGCATCTGTTGTCTCCAGATTTTTTTTAACATTTTTTTTTAAAAATTGCATTTTAGGTTTTGGGGTACATGTGAAGAACATGCAAGATTGTTGCATAGGTACACACATGGGAGTGTGATGTGCTGCCTTCCTCCCCATCACCTATATCTGGCATTTCTCCCCATTCTATCTCTCCCCAACTCCCCACCCCCCGCTCTCCCTCCCCTATTTCCCCCCAACAGAACCCAGTGTGTGATGTTCCCTTCCCTGTGTCCATGTATTCTCATTGTTCAACACCCACCTATGAGTGAGAACATGCGGTGTTTGATCTTCCGCTCTTCTGTCAGTTTGCTGAGAATGATGGTTTCCAGGTTCATCCATGTCCCTACACAGGACATGAACTCATCGTTTCTTATGGCTGCATAATACTCCATGGTGTATATGTGCCACAATTTCCCTGTCCAGTCCATCATTGATGGGCATTTGGGTTGGTTCCAGCTCTTTGCTATTGTAAACAGTGCCACAGTGAACATTCATGTGCATGTGTCCTTATAGTAGAACAATTTATAATCCTTTGGATATATACCCAGTAATAGGATTGCTGGGTCAAATGGAATTTCTATTTCTAGGTCCTTGAGGAATCGCCACACTGTCTTCCACAATGGTTAAACTAATTTACACTCCCACCAACAGTGTAAAAGTGTTCCTATTTCTCCACATCCTCTCCAGCATCTGTTGTCTCCAGATTTTTTAATGTTCGCCATTCTAACTGGTGTGAGATGGTATCTCAATGTAGTTTTCATTTGCATTTCTCTAATGACCAGTGATGATGGGCATTTTTTCATATGTTTGTTGGCCTCATGTATGTCTTCTTTTGTAAAGTGTCTGTTCATATCGTTTGCCTAATTTTGAATGGGCCTGTTTGTTTTTTTTCTTGTAAATCTGTTTTAGTTCTTTGTAGATTCTGGATATTAGCCCTTTGTCAGATGGGTAGATTGCAAAAATTTTTCCCCATTCTGTTGGTTGCCGATTCACTCTAATGATTGTTTCTTTTGCTGTGCAGAAGCTGTGGAGTTTGATTAGGTCCCATTTGTCTGTTTTGGCTTTTGTTGCCAATGCTTTTGGTGTTTTAGCCATGAGGTCTTTCCTATGGCTATGTCCTGAATGGTTTTGCCTAGATTTTCTTCTAAGGTTTTTATGGTGTTAGGTCTTATGTTTAAGTCTTTAATCCATCTGGAGTTAATTTTAGTGTAAGATGTCAGGAAGGGGTCCAGTTTCTGCTTTCTGCACATGGCTAGCCAGTTTTCCCAACACCATTTATTAAACAGGGAATCCTTTCCCTATTGCTGGTTTTTGTCAGGTTTGTCAAAGATCAGATGGTTGCAGATGTGTGGCGTTGCCTCCCAGGCCTCTGTTCTGTTCCATTGGTCTATATCTCTGTTTTGGTACCAGTACCATGCTGTTTAGATTACTGTAGCCTTGTAGTATAGTTTGAAGTCAGGTAGTGTGATGCCTCCAGCTTTGTTCTTTCTGCTTAGAATTGACTTTGCTATGCAGGCTTTCTTTTGGTTTCATATGAAGTTTAAGGTGGTTTTTTCCAATTCTCTGAAGAAGGTCATTGGTAGCTTGATGGGGATAGTTTTGAATCTGTAAATTACTTTCGGCAGTATGGCCATTTTCATGATATTGATTCTTCCCAACCAGGAGCATGGGATGTTTTTCCATCTGTTTGTGTCCTCTCTTATTTCGTTGAGCAGTGGTTTGTCGTTCTCCTTGAAGAGGTCCTTTACATTTTTTGTTAGTTTTATTCCTAGGTATTTTATTCTCTTTGTAGCAATTGTGAATGGCAGTTTGTTCTTGATTTGGCTCTCTGTTTGTCTTTTATTGGTGTACAGGGATACTTGTGATTTTTGCACATTGATTTTGTATCCTGAGACTTTGCTGAAGTTGCTTATCAGTTTCAGGAGATTTTGGGCTGAGACAATGGAGTTTTCTAAATATAAAATCATGTCGTCTGCAAATAGAGACAATTTGACTTCCTCCTTTCCTAATTGAATACATTTTATTTTTTTCTTGCCTAATTGCTCTATCTAGAACTTCCAATGCTATATTGAGTAGGAGTGGTAAGAGAGGACATCCTTGTCTAGTGCCAGATTTCAAGGGGAATGCTTCCAGTTTTTGCCCATTCAGTATGATATTGGCTGTGGGTTTGTCATAAATCACTTTTATTATTTTGAGAAACACTTTAACCAACTTATCTTTATCATCTCCCCTCCACTCACCCTTGCCATTCTCTGTTATCTGCCTTTTCACTATCTAACTCCATGTGATAATTGTTTTAATCTCCTACATTAGTGAGAAAGGAAATATTGGTCTTTTTTGCCTGACTTATTTCACAGTTCCATTCAAGTTGCTGAAAATGACATGATTTTATTATTTTTTATGGCCACATAGTATTCTATCGGGTAGATATACCGCATTTCTTTATCCATTCATCTGTTGATTGTCACTTAGGTTGATTCCATATCTTTGCTGTTTTGAATAGTAATGCAATAAATATGTAAGTGCAGGTATTTGATATAAGAATTTCTCTTTTTGTGGGGTAGATACCCAGCAGTAAGGTTTCTGGGTCAAATGGTAGTTCTGTTTTTAGTTTTCTGAGAAATCTGCACATTGGTTTCCATAGTAGTTGCACTAGTTTACATTTCCAACAGTGTATAAGCATTTCTCACTTCATCCTAGCCAGTATCTGTTGTGTTATTTTATTTTTAACTAATAGCCATTCGAATTGGGGTAATATGATATCTCATTGTGGCTTTTATTTGCATTTTCCTGATGTTGAGCATTTTTTCATATACCTCTTATCCAGTTGTATGTCTTCTTTTAAAAAATGTCTATTCATGTCCTTTGTCCACTTTTTAAGGGGATTATTTGTTTATTTACTGTTGAGTTGCTTGAGTTCCTTGTATATTCTGGATATTACTGTCTTGCCAAATGAATAGTTTTGCAACTATTTTCAACAGGTTGTCTCTTCACTCTGCTATTTCCTTTGCTGCACAAAAGCTTTTTGGTTTAATTTAGTCCTATTTGTCTATTTTTCTTTTTGCTACCTGTCCTTTTGAGGTGTTAGCCATAAAATCTTTTCCAAGACCAATGTTCTGAAGTGTTTCCCTTATGTTTTCATGTAGTAGGTTTATAGTTTTGGGTCTTATATTTAAGTCTTTATCTTGGTTGATTTTTGTATATGATGAAAGACAGAGGTCCAGTTTATTCTTCCACATATGGATATCCAGTTTTCCCAGCACCATTTATTGAAGACAGTGTCCTTTCTCTAATGTACATTCTTGGCACCTTTGTTGAAAATCAGTTGGCTATACATATGTGGATCAGTGTCTGGTTTTCTACTCTATTCCACTGACCTTGTGTCTGTTCTTATTCTAAGCCATGATGTTTTGGTTACTACAGCCTTGTGGCATATTTTGAAGTCACGTAGTGTGATTTCTCCAGCTTTGTTCTTTTTGATTAGGATTACTTTGGCTATTCAGGCTCATTTTTAGTTCCATATGAATTTTAGGATTGTTTTTTCTATTTCTGTGAAAAATGACATTGGTACTTTGATAGAAATTGCATTGAATCTTCAGATTGTTTTGGGCTTATGGTCATTTTAATGATATTATTCTTTTGCTTCCAAGTGTATGACTCCCTTAAACATTTCTCATAGGGCTGGTGTTGTGGTGATGAATTTCCTCAGCTTTTGCTTTTCTGGGAGAGATGTTATTTCTCCTTCATTTATGAAGAATAACTTTGTTTGGTATAGCATCCTTGGCTGACGATTTTTTTCTTTCAACATTTTGAATATATAATCTCATACTTTTTGGCCTGTAAGGTTTCTTTTGAAAAATCTGCTATAAGTTTGATAGGAGTTTCCTTATAAAAAGGCTAGATGATTTTCTTATGCCATTTTTAGAATCTCTCTTTGTCTTTGACTTTTGACAATTTGACTATAATGTTCTGTGAAAAAGATCTTTTTGGGTTCGATTGATTTGGAGATTTGTGAGCTTCTTGAATCTGAGTGTCTAAATCTCTTGCTAGATTTGGGAAGTGTTCAACTATTATTTTATTAAAGAGCTTTTCTAACCGTTTTGTTTTCTTTTTTATTTTATTGTACTTTAAGTTCTCAGGAACATGTGCAGATCTTGCAGGATTGTTGTATAGGTACACACATGCTATGGTGGTTTGCTGCCTGCATCCACCTGTCACCTACATTAGGCATTTCTCCCAGTGTTATCCCCCCCCCACCTCCCCCCCCCCCTCCTTTCCCTCCCCTCCTACCCCACCTCCCAAAAGACCCCAGTGTGTGATGTCCCCCTCCCTGTGCCCATGTGTTCTTATTGTTCAACACCCACCTATGAGTGAGAACATGCGCTGTTTGGTTTTCTGTTCTTGTGACAGTTTGCTGTGAATGACTGTTTCCAGATTCACAAACATTTTTTCCTATTCTGTTGATTGCCGGTTCACTCTAATGATTGTTTCTTTTGCTGTGCAGAAACTCTTAAGTTTAATTAGATCCCATTTGTCTATTTTGGCTTTTGTTGCCATTGCTTTTGCTGTTTTAGTCATGAAGTCCTTGCCTATGCCTATGTCCTGAATGCTATTCCCTAGGTTTTCTTCTAGGGTTTTTATGGTGTTAGGTCTTATGTCTAAGTCTTTAATCCATCTGGAGTTAATTTTAGTATAAGGTGACAGGAAGGGGTCCCATTTCGGCTTTTTGCCCATGGCTAGTCAGTTTTCCCAACACCATTTATTAAACAGAGAATCCTTTCCCCATTGCTGGTTTTTATCAGGTTTGTCAAAGATCAGATGGTTGTAGATGTGTGACATTGCTTCCAAGATCTCTGTTCTGTTTCATTGGTCTATATCTCTGTTTTGGTATCAGTACCATGCTGTTTTGATTACTGTAGCCTTGTAGTATAGTTTGAAGTCACGTAGCATGATGCCTCCAGCTTTGTTCTTTTTGCTTAGGATTGTCTTGGCTATGCAGGCTCTCTTTTGGTTTCATATGAGGTTTAAAGTGTTTTTTTCCAGTTCTGTGAAGAAGGTCAATGGTAACTTGATGGGGATACTGTTGAATGTATAAATTACTTTGAGCATTATGGCCATTTTCACGATATTGATTCTTCCTAACCATCAGTATGGAATGTTTTCTCATCTGTTTGTGTCCTCTCTTATTCCCTTGAGCAGTGGTTTATAGTTCTCCTTGAAGAGGTTCTTCACATCCTTTCTTAGTTGTATTTCTAGGTATTTTATTCTCTTTGTAGAAATTGTGAATGGGAGTTTGTTCATGATTTGGCTCTCTGTCTGTTTTTGGTGTCTAGGAATGCTTGTGATTTCTGCATATTGATTTTGTATCCTGAGACTTTGCTGAAGTTGCTCATCTGCTTAAGGAGATTTTGGGCTGAGATGATGGGTTTTTCTAAATATCCAATCATGTCTTCTGCAATTAAAGACAATTTGACTTCCTCTTTTCCAAATCGAATATGTTTATTTCTTTTTCCTGACTGATTGTTCTGGCTAGAACTTCCAATACTATATTGAATAGGAATGGTGAGAGAGGGCATCCTTGTCTAGTGCCAGTATTCAAAGGGAATGCTACCAGTTTTTGCCCATTCAGTATGATATTGGTTGTGGGTTTGTCACAAAT
This sequence comes from Sapajus apella, assembly GCF_009761245.1. NCBI lineage: Eukaryota > Metazoa > Chordata > Mammalia > Primates > Cebidae > Sapajus > Sapajus apella. The sequence goes on along the minus strand of NW_022437089.1, from coordinate 2,503,169 downwards.
AGCTTATATTATTTTGAGATACATTCCATAGATACCTAGTTTACTGAGAGTTTTTAGCATGAAGGGCTGTTGAATTTGTCAAAGACCTTCTCTCATCTATTGAGATGACCATGTGGTTTTTGTCTTTCGTTCTGTTTATGTGTTGGATTACATTTATTTATTGTGTATGTTGGACCAGCCTTGCATTCCAGGGATGATACGTACTTGATCGTGATGGATAAGCTTTTTGATGTGCTGTTGCATTCTGTTTGCCATATTTTATTGAAGATTTTTGTATTGATGTTCATCATGAATATCAGCCTGAAGTTTTCTTTTTTGCTTGTGTTTCTGCCAGGTTTTGGTGTCAGGATGATGTTGGTCTCATAAAATGAGCTAGGGAGGATTTCCTCTTTTTGTATTGGTTGGAATAGTTTTGGAAGGAATGGCACCAGCTCCTCTTTGTATGCCTGGTAGAATTTGGCTGTGATTGGGATTTTTTTGGTTGGCAGGCTATTAATTGCTGCCTCAACTTCAGACCTTGTTATTGGTCTATTCAGGGATTAAATTTCTTCCTGGTTTAGTCTTGGGAGGATGTAAGTGTTTAGGAATTTATCAATTTCTTCAAAATTTACTAGTTTATGTGCATAGAGTTGTTTATAGTAATCTCTGATGGTAGTTTGTATTTCTGTGGAATTGGTGGTGATATCCCCTTTATCATTTTTTATTGCATCTATTCAATTCTTCTCTGTTTTCTTTTTTATTAGTCTGCCTAGTGGTCTGTCTATTTTGTTGATCGTTTCAAAAACCCAGCTCCTGGATTTCTTGATTTTTTTTGAAGGGTTTTTTGTGTCTCTATCTCCTTTGGTTCTTCTCTGTTCTTAGTTATTTCTTGCCTTCTGCTGGCTTTTGAATTTGTTTGATCTTGCTTCTCTAGTTCTTTCAATTTTAACTATAAAGTGTCGATTTTGGATCTTTCCTAACCTCTCATGTGGGTATTTATTGCTATACATTTCCCTCTAACACTGCTTTAAATGTGTCCCAGAGATTCTGGTATGTTGTGTCTTTGTTCTCATTGGTTTAGAAGAACATCTTTATTTCTGCCTTCATTTCATTGTTCATCCAGTCATCATTCAGGAGCAAATTGTTCAATTTTCATGTAATTATATGGTTTTGAGTGAGTTTCTTAATCCTGAGTTCTAATTCGATTGCATTCTGATCTGAGAGACTGTTTGTTATGATTTCCTTTTTCTTGCATTTGCTGAGGAGTGATTTACTTTCATTTATGTGGTCAATTTTAAGTAAGTGCAATGTGGTGCTGAGAAGAATGTATAATCTCTGGATTTGGGGTGAAGAGTTCTGTAGATGTCTATTAGGTCTGCTTGGTCCAGATCTGCATTCAAGTCCTGGATATCCTTGTTGATTTTCTGTCTCGTTGATCTGTCTAATATTGACAGTGGAGTGTTAAAGTCCCCCACTATTATCGTGTGGGAATCTAAGTCTCTGTGTAGGTGATTAACAACTTGCTTTATGTATCTGAGTGCTCCTGTAGTGGGTGCCTATATATTTAGGATAGTTAGCTATACTTGTTGCATTGATCCTTTTACCATTACGTATGGCCTTCTTTGTTTCTTTTGATCTTTGTTGGTTTAAAGTATGTTTTATCAGAGATTAGGATTGCAACACCTACTTTTTTTTTTGCTCTCTGTTAGCTTAGTAAATCTCCTTCCATCCCTTCATTTTGAGTCTATGTGTGTCTTTGAACCTGAGATTGGTCTCCTGAATACAGGACACTGATGAATCTTAGATTTTTATCCAGTTTTCCAGTCTGCGTCTTTTGATTGGGGCCTTTAGGCCACTTACATTTAATGTTAATATTGTTTTGTGTGAATTTGATCCTGACATTTTGTTACTGGCTGGTTGTTTTGCCCGTTAGTTGATGCAGTTTCTTCATTGCGTTTTTGGTCTTTACCATTTGGTGCGTTTTTGCAATGGCTGGTACTGGTTGTTTCTTTCCATGTTTAGTGCTTCCTTCAGGAGCTCTTGTAAGGTAGGTCTGGTGGTGACAAAATCTCTCAGCAATTGCTTGTCCATAAAGGATTTTATTTCTTCCTCACTTATGAAGCTTAGTTTGGCTGGATATGAAATTCTGGGTTGAAAGTTCTTTTTTTTAAGGATGTTTAATATTGGCCCCACTCTCTTCTGGCATGTAGGGTTTCTGCCAAGAGATCTGCTGTGAGTCTGATGGGTGACCCAACCTTTCTCTCTGACTGCCCTTAGTATTTTTTCCTTCATTTCAACCGTGATGAATCTGATGATTATGTGCCTTTGGTTTGCTCTTCTTGAGGAATATCTGTGGTGTTCTCTGTATTTCCTGGATTTGAATGTTGGCCTGTCTTGCTAGGTTGGGGAAGTTCTCCTGGATAATATTCTGAAGAGTGTTTTCCAGCTTGGATTCATTCTACCTGTCACATTCAGGTACACCGCTCAAGAGTAGATTAGGCTTTTTCACATAATCCCATATTTCTTGGAGGCTGTGTTCATTTCTTTTCACTCTTTTTTCTCTAATCTTGCCTTCTCATTTTATTTCATTGAGTTGATCTTCAGTCTCTGATATCCTTTCTTCTGATTGATCAATTTGGCTATTGAAACTTGTGCATGCTTTGTGATGTTCTCATGCTGTGTTCTCAGCTCCATCAAGTCGTTTATGTTCTTCTCTAAGCTGGTTATTCTATTTAGCATTTTGTCTAACCCTTTTTCAAGGTTTATAGTTTCTTTGCATTGTGTTGGAACATGTTCTTTTAGCTCAGAGAAGTTTGTTGTTACCCACCTTCTGAAGCCTGCTTCTGTCAATTCATCAAAGTCCTTCTCCATCCTGTTTTATTCCCTTGCTGCTGAGGAGTTGTGATGCCTTGGAAAAAGAGAGGCATTCTGGTCTTTGATGATTTCATCCTTTTTGCTGTGGGTTTCCCATCTTCGTGGATTTATCTACCTTTGATCTGTGAAGTTGATGACTTCGGGATGGGGTCTCTGAGTGGACATCCTTTCTGTTGATGTTGAAGCTATTTCTTTTTGTTCTTTAGTTTTCCTTCTAACAGTCAGGTCCCTCTGCTGTAGGACTTCTGGAGGTCCACTGCAGAGCTTGCTTGCCTGGTAATCACCCACAGGGCCTGCAGAACAGCAAGGATTGCTGCTTGGTCTTTCCTCTGGTAGCTTTATCCCAGAAGGGTACCTGTAAGGTGTCAGCCAGAGCTCTCCTGTATGAGGCATCTTTTTGGTTATGCAGAGGTCAGGAGGCTGCTTGAGGAGGCAGTCTGTCCCTTGTCTGCCTGCAGAGGCACTGCTGGGCTGCCGCAGGCTCAGTCTAGCTGCTGTGTATGCTTCACCTGGCTTTTGTTTACACAGGTAAGATTAGAACTGCCTTAGCAGTGGCAGAAGGCCTTCTCCCCACCGAGCTCAATTGTCTCAGGTCAAGCTCGAACTGATGTGCTGGCTGTGAAACTCTCAAATGAGAGAGGTTCAGTTTGCTGGTCTTTGTGGGAGTGGGATCCGCCAAGCTGTATCACCTGTCTCCCTGCTTTCAGCTCACCCTTTCTGGGGAGCAGGAAGCTCTGTCCTGCAGGCAGTCTCAGTGCTAGTCAAAACATCCACCCAGATCTGTGCCAGCAACCCGTAGCATCAGCCAGAGCTGCTGCTCAGATCTGTGCTGGTAACTTGCAGCACTTTTCAACCTGGCGGGGATCTCCTGATCTGTGGGTTGCAAAAGCTGTGGAAGAAGTGCAGTATCTGAACTGGAGTGCCAGAGGGAAAAAGCCCCCAATCCTCCAGGCAGTTGCACTTCCCAGGTGAGGCAGCACGCTGCCCTGCCTTGGTTTGCTTTCTTTGGGCTACGCTCACTATCCAACCAGTTCCATTGAAATGAACCTTGTACCTCAGTTGGAAATGCAGAGATCACTCGCCTTCTGCATTGCTGTCACTGGGAACTGTGCTCTGGAGTTGGTTCTATTTGGCCATCTTGGCCCCTCCAACCTTTTTGCTTTTTTTCACCTTCTGGGATACCAAAAATTAGAATATTTTGTTGTTTTGTAGTGTCCCATATGTTGCATAGGCTTCTTTTATTCTTTCTTTTTTATTTTAATCTGCCTGTGTTATTTTGAAATATCTATCCTGAAGTTCTAAAATTCTTATGCTTGAGCTATTGTTGAAGCTTTTGAGTATATTTTATATTTCATTTAATGAATTCTTCAATTCCAGAAATTCTGTTTAGTTCTTATGATATATATCTCTTTGGAAGTTTTCTCATTTGAATCTTGAATTGTGTTTGTCGTTTATTTGTGTTGTTTTTCTACATTCTCTTTTATCTTGCTGAACTTTTTAAACATCATTATTTTGAATATTTTTAATTGGAATCTGTTGTTGAATAATTATTTTTCTTCATTTGAAAGTGTCATATTTCCTTGCCTTTTTATGTTTCCTGTATCCTTACATTGATATGTACACATCTGGTGTAACAGTCACTTCTTTCAATTTTAAAAATTTTCTTGCATTGGTAAGGATTTTTTCCTGAAGATATATCTATAGTGTTGGTTGAGTAGCGTACTTTGACAGATTTTGGGTACATAGAGTGGTTCAGTTACCATATCATTTCTTTGGTTGTAAACAGTGTCAGTGGTGTCTGTGATTTCCTCAGTGGCTTAGAATGTGATTGTTAGTGGAGACTGTGGTGAAGTTTTGCTATATTTGGGGATGCCAGATGGGCTTGTCCTGATTTTCTGTTGGTGGCAGTGGTGTGTCTGTTCTTGGGTCCAAGAATGGAGTATGTTTATACCAGTGGTATCATGTCCAGATGGGCTGATTCTTCAGTCTCCAGGTAACTTGCTAGGGTGCCAGTAGTGGCAGTGGTAGACCAGGCAGGTGGATGGGCTCTTGGACACCTGGGAAGTGGGTGTGGTGTGGGCAATGGCAATAGAAGTGGTGGGGCTAATCTCTGGGTCCTAATGATCCACATGTTGGCAGTGGTTGTAACATGCTGGGTAGGCCAGTCCCTAGTCTGTAGCTCACATATGCAGGTGGGGGCCCACTGTGGTGGCAGTGGCAGGTTGGGTTGGCCTGACCTCTGGCCCCTGGACAGAGTGCTAATGTGTCTATAGCTGTGGACTGGGCTGGGTGGTGGTCCCTGGATCCCCTGATGGCATGCTTAGGCACTGGATGGGCCGGGTGATTCTGGGCTTACCGCAGAATACTTAGGTGGTGACAGTGACTGTTCTACAGCTCTGATACTGGGGATGACAGGGTTACTTTTAGCGACAGGAGCCATATGCAGGCAGATGGAGAGTATATACTCTGTTTGCACTTTGGCTCTAGGTGTGGCAGTCTACAGTTGCTGCTACTACAGGCAGGGATGTTTGTCTTCATGGCATATTAAAATCTGCAGCAGCTTTTCTGCTGGGTACAGTGGGGTCTTTGTTAGTGGCTTATGCTTGCCAGTGGTTTATTCCTCCCCTGGAGGCAGCAGCTAGCTGTGACAGTAGCTGTGGGTAGGGAATGTCAATGCAGTTCTGGAGATGTGGAGAGGTAGGGTCTATTGGGCCATGGGGCAAGATGCAGTAGGGCTGGGCTCTCAAAATGGTGCCTTGCTGTAGCTACTTAGTGCTCAGGCAGTGTATGGAACCCAGCTTGAAGTTCCTCTCTGGAACAATGCCTTTGCATGGCCTACAGGCAGATCCCTCTGTTAGTCTCAGGGCCCGTGAGGGCCTAGGGACTTTTCCATGGCTAGGATGCAGGAGTCTACAGTGGGAATGTGGTACCACTGGGGTCACTCACTTATCCTTTCCCTGCATTGGAGAGCCTCTCTGGGCTGATCCCCACCAAGCGGAATGCCTTGTTTCCCCTTTCTTCTTTGCTTTAGGTATTTCTTATTATTTCTCTGCTGTATTCCAGTGTTCTCTCTTATATGATATATTCAATGTGTGATTATCGACTCATTATTTTGTTGTTTTGTGTGTGTGTATGTAGAAAAGGTAAATACCAAGTGCCTCTATACAGCCGTCTTGATGCCACCTCCCCCAAGAGTTTTATTTGTACTGTTTCAAGTGTTTTTGATGGCCCTTATACTTACTATCCTATTCATATGAAAGGGTAAAGCAGTGAATTTGTGCAACCATAAGAGGGAGACATTGTCCCCTGTGTGTGTGTGTGTGTGTGTGTGTGTGTGTGTGTGTGCAGTTCCTATATTCATTTTCTATGGAGTTTTTGGTTGGGCACCTCAATCAATTTTCACTCATTGAAATAAGTGAAATAAACGTTCATAGTTCTGTCTGTAGCAGCCCTATCCTTCAGTATTAAGAATGTGAACTCTCTTAACTAAAGGATGGGCAATTTGAAACTTCCCTGAGAACTTGTGCTTATGTTGTTCTGAAAATGAACCTAAAATGGCCAATTTGATTTCCCATGTGCATATTAATTTCTTTGAAAGAAGCAGAGAGCTAATTTTCTTTTTTTTAATTAGAAAGAGAAAGAGAAAGGGGGAGAGAGAACAGGAGTCTTGCTCTATTGCCCAGGATGGGATGCGGTCTAAAAATAGGTATTAAAAACCTCTTTTATGCCAATAATTGTGCTTAACAGCGGAGACAGGAAGGAATAAGGGACAAAAATAACAAACAAATAGCCAACCAACATTTCATTTAAGTCTGTGAAATGCTATGCAAATGCTGAAGAGTGATTTACTTCCAATTATGTGGTCACTTTCAAAATAGGTGTAATATGATACTGAGAAAAATGTATGTTTTGTGGACGTGGGATGAAGAATTCTATAAATATTCACTGAGTTTGCTTGTTCCAGGTCTGAGTTCAAATCATAGATGTCCCTGTTAATTTTCTATCTCGTTGATCCATCAAATATTAACAATGCGGTGTCAAAGTTTCCCGCTATTATTGTGCAGGAGTCCAAGTCTCTTTATAAGTCATTAAGAACTTGTCTTGTGTATCTGGGTGTTCCTATATTGGGTGCATATATATTTATAATCATTGACTCCTGTTGTTGCATTGATCCTTTTACCATTATGTAATGTCCTTCTTTGTTTCTTTTAGTCTTTGTTACTATTAAAGTCTATTTTGTCAGAGACAAAAGTTACAACTCCTGTTTTCTTTTTTCTTTTTTTTTTTTTGCTCTCCATTTGCTTGGTAAGTCTTCCACCAACCCTTTGTTTTGAGTCTTTGTGTGTCCTTGCTTATGAGATGAATCTGGATACAGTGAACTGATGGGTTTTCACTTTTTATTCAATTTGCCTGTCTGTGTCTTTGATTGGGGTATTTAATCCATTTAAATTTAGGATTAATATTGATATTTGTGAGTTTAATATTGTCGTTTAATGCTAGCTGGCTATATTACCCATTAGTTGATATAGATTCTTCATTATGGAGATACTCTACCTTTTGGTAAGTTTTTGGGATGACTGATACTGGTTGTTCCCTTCTGTGTATAGTGCTTCTTTCAGAAGCTCTTGTAAAGCAGGCCTGGTGGTGATGAAATCTCTGAGGGCTTGCTTGTTTTCAAAGGATTTTATTTTTCCTTCATTTATGAAGGTTAATTTGGCTGGATATGAGATTCGGGGTTGAAAATTCTTTTCTTTGAGGATATTGAATATTGACCCCCACTCTCTTCTAGTTTGTAGAGTTTCAGCTGAGAGATCTGCTGTGAGTCTGATAGGCTTCCCTTTATGGGTAACCTGAACTTTCTCTCTAGCTGTCCTTAGAATTTTCTCCTTTATTTCAACCCTGGTGAATCTAATGATTATGTGTCTTGGGGTTGCTCTACTTGAGGAATATCTTTGTGGTGTTCTCTGTATTACCTGAAGTTGAGTATTTTCCTGCCTTATTAGGTTAGGAAAGTTTTCCTGAATAATATCCTGAAGAATATTTTCCAGCTTGGATTCATTCTCTTCATGACATTCAGATACACCTATCAAACATAAATTAGGTCTTTTCACATAGTCCCATATTTCTTGGAGACTTTGCTCATTCCTTTTTACTCTTTCTTCTCTAATCTTGTCTTCTCATTTCATTTCATTAAGTTGGTCTTTGACCTCTGATATCCTTTCTTCTGCTTGATCAATTCGACTGTTAAAACCTGGGCATACTTTGCAGAGTTCTCGTATTGTATTCTTCAGTTCCATTAATTCACTTGTATTCCTCTCTAGATTGTCTATTCTCGTTAGGATTTCGTGGAACCTTTTTTCAACGTTCTTAGTTTCTTTACATTGGGTTAGAACATGTTCTTTTAACTCACAGAAGTTTCTTATTACCCACCTTCTGAAGCCTAAATCTGTTAATGGAATGCACTCGTTCTCCATCAGGCCTTGTTCCCTTGTTGATGAGGAACTATGATCCCCTGTAGAGGGACAGGCATTCTGATTTTGGGTATTCTCAGCCTTTTTATGCTGGTTTCTTCTCATCATTGTAAATTTATCCACCTGTCATCTTTGTAATTACCGACTTTCAAATTAGGTCTCTGAGTGGACGTCCAACTTGTTGATTCCCAGCGCTGGAATCTGAGCAACGCACTGTGCTGGCCAAAACAGTGGCATTAAGATTCATGGTGCTTTTCTGCCTGGGAATCTCTGGTCTGGCTTCCTTCTTGAGTCCCTTTTTCAATCAGCTGAATAGGTGACTCTGCCTTCCCGGAGCTCCAAATGTCGACCAAAAGGGGACCCAGTCCCGTTTACTCTGCACCAAGAACCACCACGCGGGGGCGCTGGCAAAAGCGCAGCGCCGGCCACAAGAGTCGCGCTGGCAACCCGTGGGGCTCCTCCACTGGGAATCTCCTGGTCCGTGAGCAACAAAAATTCATCTGAAAGTGTGGCATCCTCTCGCTCTCTGCGCTTTCACTGGGAGCTACAATCCTGAGCTGCTAGTAATCCGAGAGCTAATTTTCAAGCCATACAGTGAGAGACAATCTGGTGAGTATTTGCTTTTAAAAATGTCTTAGTTATCACTGACCTTGAATAAATGTGTCAGCTTCCACAACTGTTGAACAGATATCTTGTTCCTTCTCCACTCCTCCCTGCACTTATCTCTCAGGGCTTGTGTAAGTCTTAGTGAAACACCATATGTAAAGAGTTAGGAGTGCTTCCAGGAGAAAATGCTATGCCAGCAGAACATTTATATCATAATCAGACCCTGTTATTCGGCCTAAAAATTGCACTGACAGGCATAGTCTTTTCTATATTAGATTTTTCAAATAACCATGGCTTGAAGTTTTATATGTAACTTTTCCAGAAGCATAGGATTGACCAAAGTGCCTAGTGGGAATACACGAATGATGTCTTACCATGGCATGTCAGAGACAGTATAGGTTGACATTATGGAGATTAGATGACAAGGTTTTGTGAAAAGAGAAAGAAAACAGGGCTCTGGAATTTTCATTGGATAACTTAGATCATATTCAAAAAGAAAGCTCTGAAGCACCGAGAACTCAGTCAGTCTGTCTTGAATCTAGTCAAGCTTTGTTATGACATCCACTGCTACTTTATGGTGTTCAGATTTTTTTTGCTTTTTCACTATGGCGTTCTTATTATATATTTTCATCATTGCATAAGATGAATGCAGCTACTGCTTAGGACAGTGTCTATACCATAGTCGGCTTTCAATATATACATAATGAGTGAATAAAAGAACTTGTGCATAGTTAGCTACAGTTATGTTCCTGCCCTTTAGAGTTCTCTATTTACTCTTATCAACTACATTTTCAAGTAGGGGGAAAATAACATAGAGGAAGTAACAGCATCCTTGGTAATTAAGGAGAACTGGTTTTTGGTGCAGAAATCCACCATTAATAGTTGCTTCTCCACTTTGTAATTCAATTGAGAGACTGTGATCAGAACCCTAGAGATTCCGACTGGAAGAGCCAGGATGAAACTATCTAAGTTTTAAGAATACACTGTTCTAACATACAGATAGAGCTTTCTTTGTATGCCCAATTCTGACTGTAGGCAGATATTATTTAAGAAGCCTCAAACTAGAGTTTATTTAAAGCATTGTAGAAATTCGCATGTTAAAAAAACTCTTCAGAGAGCTAGCTATCCTAAATATATATGCACCCAATACAGGAACAACTAGATACATAAAGCAAGTTCTTAAAGACAAAGAGACTTAGACTTCCACACAATAATAGTGGGAGACTTTAACACTCCACTGTCAATATTAGATGGATGAATGAGGCAGAAAATTAACAAGGATATCCAGGAGTTGAATTCAGACCTGGACTAGGCGGACCTAATAGACATCTATAGAACTCTCCACCCCAAATCCACAGAATATACATTCTTCTCAGCACCACATCGCACTTATTCTAAAATTGACCACATAATTGGAAGTAAAACACTCCTCAGCAAATGCAAAATAATGGAAATCATAACAAACAGTCTCAGATCACAGTGCAATCAAATTAGAACTCAGGATTAAGAAACTAACTCAAAACCACACAACTACAGGGAAACTGAACAGCTTGCTCCCCAACGACTACTGGATAAATAATGAAGTGAAGGCAGAAATAAAGATGTTCTTTTAAACCAATGAGAACAAAGACACAACGTACCAGAATCTCTGCAACATATTTAAAGCAGTGAGTAGAAGGCAATTTATAGCACCAAATGCCCACAAGGGAAAGGAGGAAAGATCTAAAAGTGACACCCTAACATTATGATTGAAAGAACTGGAGGAGCAAAAACAAACAAATTCAAAAGCTAACAGAAGACAACAAATAACTAAGATCAGAGCAGAACTGTAGGAATTAGAGACACGAAACACCCTTCAAAAAATCAGTGACTCCAGGAGCTGGTTTTTTGAAAAGATCAACAAAATAGATAGGCCACTAGCCAAACTAGTAAAGAAGAAAAGAGAGAAGAATCAAATAGATGCAATAAAAAATGATAAAGGGATATCACCACTGATCCCACAGAAATACAAACTATGATCAGAGAATACTATAAACACCTCTATGCAAATAAACCAGAAAATCTAGAAGAAATGGGTAAATTCCTGGACACTTACACCCTCCCAAGACTAAACCAGTAAGATAGTGTGAGGCCTTACTATACTTCAAACTATACTACAAGGCTACAGTAATCAAAACAGCATGGTATGGTACTGGTACCAAAACAGAGATATAGACCAATGGAACAGAAAAGAGGCCTCAGAAATAATGCCACACATCTACAACCATCTGATCTTTGACAAACCTGGCAAAAACAAGCAATGGGGAAAGGATTCCCTATTTAATAAATGGGGCTGAGAAAACTGGCTAGCCATATGCAGAAAGCTGAAACTGGATCCTTTCCTTACAGATTATAAAAAAATTAACTCAAGATGGATTAAAGATTTCAACATAAGACCTAATATTATAAAAACCCTAGAAGAAAACCTAGGCAATACCATTTAGGACACAGGCATGGGCAAGGACTTCATGACTAAAACACCAAAAGCAATGGCAACAAAAGCCAAAATTGACAACTGGGATCTAATTAAACTTAAGAGCTTTTGCACAGCAAGAGAAACTATCATTAGAGTGAACTGGCAACCAAAAGAATGGGAAAAAAAATTTTGCAATCTACCCATCTGAGAAAGGGCTAATATCCAGAATCTACAAAGAACTTAAACAAATTTACAAGAAAAAACAAACAACCCCATCAAAAAGTGGGCAAAGAATATGAACAGACACTTTTCAAAAGAAGACATTTATGCAGCCAACAAACATCAAAAAAAGCTCATCATCACTTGTCATTAGTGAGATGGAAATCAAAAGAACATTGAAATACCATCTCATGCCAGTTAGAATGGTGATCATTAAAAAGTCAGGAGACAACAGATGCTGGAGAGAATGTGGAGAAATAGGAATGCTTTTACATTGTTGGTGGGAGTGTAAATTAGTTCAACCATTGTGGAAGACAGTGTGGCGATTCCTCAAGAATCTAGAAATAGAAATACCATTTGACCCAGCAATCCCATTACTGGGTATATACCTAAAGGATTGTAAATAATTCTATTACAAAGACACATGCACATGTATTTTTATTGTGGCACTGTTCACAATAGCAAAGAGTTGGAACCAACCCAAATGCCCATCAATGATAGACTGGATAAAGAAAATGTGGCACATATACACCATGGAATAGTATGCAGCCATAAAAATATGAGTTCATGTCCTTTGCAGGGACATGGATGAAGCTAGAAACCATCATTCTCAGCAAACTGATGCAAGAACAGAAAACCAAATACCGCATGTTCTCACTCATAAGTGGGAGTTGAACAATGAAAACACTTGGACACAGGGAAGGGATCATCACACACCGGGGCCTGTGGGGTGGGGGGGGACTAGGGGGAGGTATAGCGGGGATGGGGTGGGGGACTAGGAAAAGGCTAGTATTAGGAGAAATAATATAGATGATGGGGTGATGCATGCACAAAACCACCATGGCATGTGTATACCTATTTAACAAACCTGCACATTCTGCACATGTACCCCAGAACTTAAAGTATAATAATAAAATAATAATATAATAGAAATTTTTAAAAAAGCTCTTCAGGAGATTTCATTGCATAATAACTTAATGTAACAGTTCCGGTGCATCTTTAAGGCAGTTTGCTTGCTGATCCTGCTCTAAGTTTGTGTCCCATCTGTAATAAATGGGCTCCTGTATTGATCCTGTGACTCATTGACATCTAGTGGAAAAAAAATCTTCTTAGCGTGTTCACGCCCCACCTCCTCTCTAATGATGTAGAAGCAGAAATGAGGCACCACCTTACAGAAGGGGGAGTTTTCATCTCAACTTGGTAAAAAAAATCCTGGGAATTAGTTCACTATTTCTATGGGGAGGGACTTTTTATTTTTAAATAAACAAATATGTGATCATATCATACATTCTTTTGTCATTTTTAGTTGTCATTCTTTAAATTTTTGCTTAGTTTGACTTCACACACCTACTCTTCCCAACATGGTTTCCCACCCCAGAAATCATGTGACAAAATACAGTGTATTCTTTAAGCTTTTATAATCATATAAAAATAGCTATACATTTGAGTAAAAACTCAAAAAAATGGAATCATATTAAGTACAGTTATGAATTTTATTTTTTACTTTTTTATTTTATTGCATTTTAGGTTTTGGGGTACATGTGAAGAACATGCAAGATTGTTGCATAGGTACACACGTGGCAGTGTGATTTGCTGCCTTCCTCCCCATCACCTATATCTGGCATTTCTCCCCATGCTATCTCTCCCCAAATCCCCACCCCCCACTGTCCCTCCCCTATTTCTCCCCAAACAGACCCCACTGTGTAGTGCTACCCTCCCTGTGTCCATGTGTTCTCATTGTTCAACACCCACCTATGAGTGAGAAGATGTGGTATTTGATTTTCTTCTCTTGTGTCAGTTTGCTGAGAATGATGGTTTCCAGGTTCACCCATGTCCCTACAAAGGACACGAACTCATCGTTTTTGAAGGCTGCATAATATTCCATGGTGTATACGTAACACATTTTCCCTGTCCAGTCTATCATTGATGGGCATTTGGGTTGGTTCCAGCTCTTTGCTATTGTAAACAGTGCTGCAATGAACATTCGTGTGCACATGTCCTTATACTAGAACGATTTATAATCCTTTGGATATATACCCAGTAACGGGATTGCTGGGTCAAATGGAATTTCTATTTCTAGGTCCTTGAGGAATTGCCACACTGTCTTCCACAATGGTTGAACTAATTTACACTCCCACCAACAGTGTGAAAGTGTTCCTATTTCTCCACATCCTCTCCAGCATCTGTTGTCTCCAGATTTTTTAATAATTGCCAAACTGGCGTGAGATTATATCTTAATGCAGTTTTCATTTGCATTTCTCTGATGACCAGTGATGATGAGCATTTTTTCATATGTTTATTGGCCTCATGTATGTCTTCTTTTGTAAAGTATCTGTTCATATCCTTTGCCCACTTTTGAATGGGCTTGTTTGTTTTTTTTTCTTGTAAATCTGTTTTAGTTCTTTGTAAATTCTGGATATCAGTGCTTTGTCACATGGGTAAACTGCAAAATTTTTTTCCCAATCTGTTGGTTGCCGATTCACTCTAATGACTGTTTCTTTTGCTGTGCAGAAGCTGTGGAGTTTGATTAGTTCCCATTTGTCGATTTTGGCTTTTGTTGTCAATGCTTTTGGTGTTTTGGTCATGAAGTCCTTGTCTACGCCTGAGTCCTGAATGGTTTTGCCTAGATTTCCTTTTAGTGTTTTTATGGTGTTAGGTCTTATGTTTAAGTCTTTAATCCATCTGGAGTTAATTTTAGTGTAAGGTGTCAGGAAGGGGTCCAGTTTCTTCTTTCTGCACATGGCTAGCCAGTTTTCCCAACACCATTTATTAAACAGGGAATTCTTTCCCCATTCCTTGTTTTTGTCAGGTTTGTCAAAGAATCAGAAGGTAGTAGATATGTTGTGTTGCCTCTGAGGCCTCTGTTCCGTTCCATTGGTCTATATCTGTTTTGATACCAGTACCATGCTGTTTTGATTACTGTAGCATTGTAATATAGTTTGAAATCCGGTAGTATGATGCCTCCCGCTTTTTTTGCTTTAATTGACTTGGCTATGCAGGTTCTCTTTTGATTCCATATTAAGTTTAAGGTGTTTTTTTCCAGTTCTCTGAAGAAGGTCATTGGTAGCTTGATGGGGATAGTTTTGAATCTGTAAATTACTTTGGGCAGTATGGCCATTTTCACGATATTGATTCTTCCTAACCATGAACATGGAATGTTTCTCCATCTGTTTGTGTCCTCTCTTATTTCATTGAGCAGTGGCTTGTAGCTCTCCTTGAAGAGGTCCTTTACATTCCTTGTTAGTTGTATTCCTAGGTATTTTATTCTCTTTGTGGCAATTGTGAATGGAAGTTTGTTCTTAATTTGGCTCTCTTTAAGTCTGTTATTGGTGTATAGGAATGCATGTGATTTTTGCACATTGATTTTGTATCCTGAGACTTTGGTGAAGTTGTTTATCAGTTTCAGGAGATTTTGGGCTGAGACGATGGGGTCTTCTAGGTATACTATCATGTCGTCTGCAAATAAAGACAATTTGACTTCCTTCTTTCCTATTCGAATACCCTTTATTTCTTGCCTGATTGCTCTGTCTAGAATTTCCAGTACAATATTGAATAGGAGTGGTGAGAGAGGGCATCCTTGTCTAGTGCCAGATTTCAAAGGGAATGCTTCCAGTTTTTGCCCATTCAGTATGATGTTGGCTGTTGGTTTGTCATAAATAGCTTTTATTATTTTGAGATACGTTCCAACAATACCTAGTTTATTGAGGGTTTTTACCATAAAGGGCTGTTGAATTTTGTCAAAGATCTTCTCTGCATCAATTGAGATAACCATGTGGTTTTTGTCTTTGGTTCTGTTTATGTGGTGGATTACGTTTATAGACTTGCGTATGTTCAACCAGCCTTGCACCCCCGGGATGAAGCCTACTTGATCATGGTGGATAAGCTTTTTGATGTGCTGTTGCAATCAGCCTGCCAGTATTTTATTGAAGATTTTTGCATCTTTGTTCATCATGGATATTGGCCTGAAGTTTTCTTTTCTTGTTCAGTCTTTGCTGGGTTTTGGTATCAGGATGATGCTGGTCTCATAAAATGATTTGGGAAGAATTCCCTCTTTTTGGATTATTTGGAATAGTTTCAGAAGGAATGGTACCAAATCCTCTTTGTGTGTCTGGTAGAATTCGGCTGTGAACCCATCTGGAACTGGGCTTTTTTTGGGTGGTAGGCTCTTAATTGCTGCCTCAACTTCAGACCTTGTTATAGGTCTCTTCAGGGTTTTGGCTTCTTCCTGGTTTAGGCTTGGGAGGAGGCAGGTGTCCAGGAATTTTTCCAGGTTTACTAGTTTATGTGCGTAGAGTTGTTTGTAATAATCTCTGATGATGATTTGAATTTCTGTGGAATCTGTGGTGATATCCCCTTTATCATTTTTTATTGCATCCATTTGGTTATTCTCTCTTTTCTTTTTTGTTAATCTGGCTAGTGGTCTGTCTATTTTGTTGATCTTTTCGAAAAACCAGCTCTTGGATTTATTGATTTTTTTGAAGGGTTTTTTGTGTCTCTATCTCCTTCAGTTCTGCTCTGATCTTAGCTATTTCTTGTCTTCTGCTAGGTTTTGAGTTTTTTTTGATCTTGCTCCTCTAGCTCTTTCAATTTTGATGCTAGGGTTTCAATTTTAGATCTCTCCTTGCTTCTCATGTGGGCACTTATTGCTATATATTTTCCTCTAGAAACTGCTTTAAATGTGTCCCAGAGATGTTGGTATGTTGTGTCTTCATTCTCATTGGTTTCGAAGAACATCTTTATTTCTGCCTTCATTTCATTGTTTATCCAGTCAATATTCAAGAGCCAGTTGTTCAGTTTCCATGAAGCTATGCATTTCTGAGTTAGTTTTTGAATTCTGAGTTCTAACTTGATTGCACTGTGGTCTGAGAGATTGTTTGTTATGATTTCCATTCTTTTGCATTTGCTGAGGGGTGATTTACTACCAATTATGTGGTCAATTTTAGAGTAGGTGTGATGTGGTGCTGAGAAGAATGTATATTCTGTGGATTTAGGGTGGGGAATTCTGTAAATGTCTATTAGGTTTGCTTGTTCCTGGTCTGAGTTCAAGTCCTGGATATCCTTGTTAGTTTTCTGTCTGGTTGATCTGTCTAATATTGACAATGGGGTTTTAAAGTCTTCCACTATTATTGTGTGGGAGTCTAAGTCTCTTTGTAAGTCATTAAGAACTTGCCTTATGTATCTCGGTGCTCCTGTATTGGGTGCGTATATATTTAGGATCGTTAACTCTTCTTGTTGCATTGATCCTTTTATCATTATGTAATGTCCTTCTTTGTCTCTTTTGATCTTTGTTGCTTTAAAGTCTATTTTATCAGAGATGAGAATTGCAATTCCTGCTTTTTTTTTTGCTCTCCATTTGCTTGGTAAATCTTCCTCCATCCCTTTATTTTTAGATGGGTTTCCTGGATACAGCACACCAATGTGTTTTGGATTTTGATCCAATTTTCCAGTCTGTGTCTTTTGATTGGGGCATTTAGTCCATTTACATTTAGGGATAATATTGTTATGTGTGAATTTGATACTGCCATTTTGATGCTAGCTGGCTGTTTTGCCGATTAGTTGATGCAGATTCTTCATTGTGTTGGTGCTCTTTACCATTTAGCATGTTTTTGGAGTGGCTGGTACTGGTCATTCCTTTATATGTGTAAAGCCTCTTTCAGGAGCTCTTGTAAAGTAGGCCTGTTGGTGATGAAATCTCTGAGTACTTGCTTGTTCGCAAAGGATTTTATTTTTCCTTCACTTATGAAGCTTAGTTTGGCTGGAAATGAAATTCTGGGTTGAAAGTTCTTTTCTTTAAGGATGTTGAATATTGTCCCTCACTCTCTTCTGGCTTGTAGGGTTTCTGCTGAGAGGTCTGCTGTGAGTCTGATGGGCTTCCCTTTGTGGGTAACCCGACCTCTCTCTCTGGCTGCCCTTAGCATTTTCTCCTTCATTTCAAGCCTGGTGAATCTGACGATTATGTGCCTTGGGGTTGCCCTTCTTGAGGAGTATCTTTGTGGTGTTCTCTATATTTCCTGGACTTGAATATTGTCCTGCCTTTCTAGGTTGGGGAAGTTTTCCTGGATAATATCCTGAAGAGTATTTTCCAGCTGGATTCATTCTCTTCGTCGCATTCAGGTACACCTATCAAATGTAGATTAGGTCTTTTCACATAGTCCCACATTCTGGGAGACTTTGTTCATTCCTTTTTACCCTTTTTTCTCTAATCATGCCTTCTCATTTTATTTCATTGAGTTGATCTTCGACCTCTGATATCTTTTCTTCTGCTTGGTCAATTCAGCTGTTGAAGCTTGTGCATGCTTTGTGAAATTCTAGTGTTGTGCTTTTCAGCTGCATCAATTCACTTATATTCCTTTCTAAGTTGTGCATTCTCATTAGCATTTCGTTAAATCTTTTTTCAAGGTTCTTAGTTTCTTTGCGTTGGGTTAGGACATGTTCTTTTATCTCACAAAAGTTTCTTACTACCCACCTTCTGAAGTCTGATTCTGTCATTTCATCACACTCATTCTCCATCCAGCCTTGTTCCCTTGCTGGTGATGAGTCGTGATCCCTTGTAGGAGAAGAGGTCTTCTGGTTTCAGTTGCTTTCATCCTTTTTGCGCTGGTTTCTTGCCATCTTTATGGGTTTATCTACCTCTTGACTTTGTAGTTACTGACTTTCAGATTGGGTCTCTGAGTGGACGTTCTGGTTGTTGATGATGAGGTTATTTCTGTTTCTTAGTTTTCCTTCTTACAGTCTGGCCCCTCTTCTGTAGGACTGCTGAGGTCCACTCCAGGCCCTGCTTGCCTGGGGATCGCCTGCAGCAGCTGCAGATCAGTAAGGGTTGCTACCAGTTTCTTCTTCTGCTATCTTTGTCCCAGAAGGATACCCACCAAATGTCAGTCTGATCTCTCCTTTATGAGGTGACTCTTTGGATATACAGGGGTCAGGGAGCTGCTTGAGGAGACAGTCTGTCCTTTATAGGAGCTGAAGTGCTGAGCTGTGAGCTCCATTGTTCATTCAGAGCTGCTGGTCAGGTACGTTTATGTCTGCTGCAGCAGAACTCATAAACTGCTTTTTGTTCCCAGGTGCTCTCTCTCAGGGAGTTAGGGCTTTCTTTATGAGTTTCTGTTATGCTGCTGCCTTTTGTTTTTCAGGGCTTCCCTGCCCAGCAAGGAGGCAGCCTAGTCGCTTTCTGCCTGCAGAGGTTTTGCTGAGCTGCTGTGGGCTCTGCTCAGCTGCTGTGTGAACTTCCTTGCAGTCCTGTTTATATGGGTGTAGTTAGAACTACCTTGGCAATGGTGGCCCACCTCTGTATTGGTGGACTCTCTCTGTAGTGGCAGGTTGCGTTGGCAATGGCAGGCTGCCTCAGCAATGGCGGACTACCTCCATAGTGGTGGAGTGCCTCAGTAATGATGGATGCCCCTCCCCCACAGAGCTGGACCATCCCGGGTTCAGCTGCACTTGCTGTGAAACTCTCAATCCAGAGAGTTTCTGATTGCTGTTCTTTTGTGGGGGTGGGGCCATCCGATCCTGACCACCTGGCTCCCTGACTCAGAGTCTCTCTTTTTTTTTTTTTTAAGTTGAACGGTTGACTCTCTCCCAGGTGTTCCAGTCACCTGTTGAAAGGGCGCCGGGATCTGTGTGATTTCCCCTGCAGTGACTCACTGCGCTGGCTTAAACAGCAATGCTGATATTTGTGGCACTATTTTTGCCCAGGAATCTCATGGCCTGGCTTCCTGTTCAGTCCCCTCTTTAATCAGATGAATGGGTGACTTCCCAGGGCTCCAATCGCCAGCCAAAAGGGCACCTGGACCAGTGTATTTTGTACAGAGAACTGCCGGCCGTGGCGCCAACAAAGCCGCGCTAGGCAAAAGAACCATGCCGGCCAAAACAGCTGTGCTGGTGACCCATGGGTGTCCTCCGCCTGGGAATCTCCTGGTCCGTGGGCAATAAAAATGCGGCATCCACTCACCCTCTGCACTTTCACTGGGAGCTGCAACTCCGAGCTGTTCCTAAACGGCCATCTTGGATCTTCACCACTGTTATGAATTTCAAGATATATATATAAATATATATCTGAAACCACTACCAAAGTCAAGAATTACATTTTCATCACCCCACAGGAGTTTCCTTCTATACATTTACAGTCAATCCCACAACATCACATCCCTTGTGTGAGGCAATCATTGATCTCACTCTGTCACTACGGTTTAGCCTTTTCTTGTATTTCACATAAACAAAGTCAGACAATACGGGCACTCTTGTATCTTCTTTAACACATCATCATTATTTTGAGATTCATCCATATTATAGTGTATATCAATAGCATGTGTGTTTTTATTGCTGAGTAGTACTGCATTATATGAATGTATCACAGTTTATTCATTCATCTGTTGGACATTTGAGCTATTTTCTATTGGGGGCTTTTATGGATAAAACTACTATAAAAATTCTTATAAAAGTATTTTTTATTTGTATAAATTTATGGAATACAAGTGTACTTTTGTTATGTGGATGGATTATATAGTGGTGAAGTCGGGGCTTTTAGTATATCCATCATCTATATAATAGCATACAATGTACCCATTAAGTGATTTCTCATTCTTTACACCCTCCCATTTCCCATTCTTCCAAGTCTCCATTGTCTATCATTCCACACTTTGCATTCATGTGTATACATTGTATAGCTCCCACTTAAAAGTGAGAACATATGGTGTTTGTCTTTCTGATTCTGAGTTGTTCCACTTAAGATGATGGCCTTCAGTTCCATCCATGTTGCCACAAGATATGATTTCATTCTTTTTCATGGCTGAATAATATTTAATTGTGTAAATATTTACACAATTAAATATTATTCAGCCATGAAAAAACACATTTTTTTAAATCTGATCATCCATTCATAGACACTCAGGTTGATTTTCTGTTAATATAGCTTTATATCTTTTTCCACAAATATTTGCCTATTGTGGATAATGAAGATATTCTCTATTTTCTTCAAAAATGTTTTTGCTTTATACTTCATATTTAGATAATACATCTGAAATTTATTTTTGTACATTTTAATATATAAGATACATTGAAACCTGTATAAAAATCAATCTATAGTTGACTTGGAACCATTGTTCAAAATATAATTACAGTTATTTTCTCATAAAAAAGTTATTTTGACACCTGTTTTCATTTACCTTGGGTAAATACCTAGGAGCAGAATTGCCCATTCACATGACATGTATATACATAACTTCTAAGAAACTGCTAAACTCTTTCCCAAAGTGGTTGCACAATTTTATATTCTGACTAATAATGTGTTAGTATTCCAGTTTCTTCAAATCCTCACTAACATTTTGTATGGCCAATTGTTTTTAATTTAAGTCATTCTCATAGGTATATAGTGGTGTCTAATTGTGGTTTTAGTTAGCATTTCCTTAAAGCTTAATTATATTGGACATTTTTCCATGTTGTTATTTGCCATTTGTCTATTTTCTTTGAGAAAATGTTTGTTCAAACCTTTTGCACATTTCGTTTTTTTTGAGATGAGGTCTTGCTCTATAACCCAGGCCAGAGTGCAGTCATGCAGTCATAGCTTACTGTAGCCTCGACCTCCTGGGCTCAAATGATCCTCCTGCCTCAGCCTCTCAGCTTGTACTACAGTTGCACACCATAATACCCAGATAATTTTTGTATTATTATTATTTTTTTTGTAGAGATGGGATCTTGCTTTATTGCCCAGGTTGGTCTCAAACTCCTGGGCTCAAGTATCTCAAAGTGTTGGGATTACAGGTGTGAGCCACTGTGCCTGGCTTTTGAACATTTTAAATTGAATTGTTTATCTTCTTATTACTGAGTTGTAAGAATTCCTTTTATATTCTAGATACTGGGTTTTTAAAAATTGCTTAGATATTATGTTTTTCTATTACAAGCATTTTCTCCCACTTTGTGACTTGCCTTACTTTTCTAAATGCCATCTTTCAAGAAACAGAATTTTTTAATTTTTTGAGAACAACAGAACTATAGTATCTTATAGTTCTGGAGTCCAGAAGTCCAAAAGCAAGGTTTTAGCAAAGCTACTCTGTCTCTGAAGATGCTAGGGAAAGACCTGTTCTGGGACACTCTCCCAGTTTATGGTAGTTCAGGAATTCCTTGGCATGTAAATAGCCATCTCCTCCTTGTGTCTCTTCACCACATCTTCCCTCTATGTATGTCTGTACCAAATGTCCCCTTTTCTATAGGACACCAGTAATTTTGGAGTAGAGCCCACCCTAATGACCTTGTTTTAACTTGATTATCTCTGTAAAACCCTATCTCCAAATAAGGTCATATTCTAAGGTATTAGGAGTTAGGACTTCAACATCTTTTTTAGGGGGGCACAATTCAATCCATAACAATAAAGTCTCTTGAAATTTAAAATGGAATTGATACTCAAAGTTATAGAGCTACTCAAAATAAAAAATTCTGAGTGGGACTTTTCACCAACTCTTCCAGGGTCCACCTTTGCTTTGTATACTGTTTACACCAAGTTAGTATATAATTGCATGTTTAAAATTAGTGGTCTTGAGGTGTGTGGTTGCATTTGGTGTTTTCTCCTCACTTGTTTTCCTTTTCAGTTTTTGTACACATAACATAAAGTCTATCATCCTAACCATTTTAAGTGTACAATTCAGTAGTGTTCAGTATATTCACATTGTTGTACAAATAAATTTGTAATTTTGATGGAGTCTAATTTATCATTTTCTCTTTTATGATTTATGCTTTCATATACTATCTAAGAAACCTTTGCCTACCCCAATGTTGAAAATATTTTGTTCTATTTTTCATTTGAAAGTTTTATAGTTTTGGCTTTTATTTCCATGTCTATGATACATTTTGAGTTAATATTGGTATATTATATGAAAACAGGGTTTTATTCATTTTTATATGAGTATCCAATTGAGCCAGAAATATTTTTAGCAAAGATTATCTTTTTCTCCATTAAATTATATTCATATACATGTTGAAACTCAATTGACCATAAAAATAAGGGCTTAGAGACCATCCTGGCCAACATGGTGAAACCCCATCTCTACTAAAAATACAAAAAAATTAGCTGGGCATGGTGGCGTGCCCCTGTAGTCCCAGATACTCAGGAGGCTGAGGCAGGAGAATTGCTTGAACCTGGGAGGCAGAGGTTGCAGTGAGCCGAGGTCTTTGTAATGTATGATGAAATCAGGGAATGTGATACTTCTGGATTTGTTTTTCTTGCTTTGTTTATTTGGGGGTCTTTGTGGTTTCATATGAATTTTAGGATTGTGTTTCTATTTTATATAAAATATTAGTGTGGCTTGATAGCAATTGTATTGAATTTGTAGATCACTTTGGGTAGTATGAACATTTTAACAATATGAATTCTATCAATCCATGAACATGAAATGTCTTTCCGTTTATTTGTGTCTGTTTTAATTTCTTTAAACATTGTTTTACAGTTTTCAGTGTACAGGTCTTTTACCTCCTTGGTTACATTTATTTGTGAGTGTACTATACTTTTAAATGCTGTTTTATTCCATTTCCTGTTGCTATAAAGGAATATCTGAGGCTGTGTAATTTATAGAGAAAAGAGGTTTATTTGGTTCACAATTCTGCTGACTGTAAGATTAGGCATTAGGTGAAAGCCTCAGCCTGCTTTGAAAGGTGAAGAGGGGCCACCTTGTGCAGAGATCACATGATGAGAGAGGAAGCAGTAGAGAGAGAGAGTGGGGAGGTGCCAGTCTCTGTTTAACAACCAGCTCTTCCAGGAACTAATAGAATAAGAACTTATTGCCCTGAGGATGGGACTGAGACTTTCACAAGGGACCTGCTCCCACTATGCAAACACCTTCCATTATGCCACATCCCCAACATTGGGGATCAAATTTCAACATGACATTTGTGAGGGAAAATATCCAAATTATAGCTGATGTTATTGTAAGTGAAAATTTTTTTGTTAATTTCATTTTCAGATAATTTATTTTGGTGTATAAAAATGTAGCTTACTGGCCAGGCGCGGTGGCTCATGCTTGTAATCCCAGCACTTTGGGAGACCGAGGCGGGTGGATCACAAGACCAAGAGATTGAGACCATCCTGGCCAAAATGGTGAAACCCCATCTCTACTAAAAATACAAAAACTAGCTGGGGGTGGTGGCACATGCCTTTAGTCCCAGCTACTCGGGAAGCTGAAGCAGGAGAACCACTTGAATCCCTGAGGTGGAGGTTGCAGTGAGCTGAGATCGCATCACTGCACTTCAGCCTGGCAACAGAGCAAGGCTCTGCCAAAAAAAAAGCAACTCATTTTTATATGTTGATTTTGTATCCTGCAACCATACTGAATTCAGGTATTGGTCCTTTTTTTTGTTTTGAGACAAGAGTCTCACTCTGTTGCCCAGGCTGGAGTGCAGTGGTGAGATATTGGCTTACTGCAAACTCCACCTCCTGGGTTCAAGTAATTCTCCTGCTTTAGCCTCCCAAGTAGCTAGAATTACAGGCACCTACCATCACAACCTGGCTAATTTTTGCATTTTTAGTAGAGACCAGGTTTCACCATATTGGCCAGGCTGGCCTTGAACTCCTGACCTCAGGTGATCCTCCCACCCTCCCACCTCAGCCTCCCAAAGTGCTGGGATTACAGGCATGAGCCACCACGCCTGGCCTGAATTCATTTAATATTCTAATAGTTCGTGTGTGTGTGTGTGTGTGTGTGTGTGTGTATGTGTGTAGTCTTCAGGATTTTCTACGTATAACATCATGTCATCAGCAAACAGATAATTTCATTTCTTTCTTATTTGGATTCGTTTTATTTGTTTTTCTTGCCTAATTGCTCTGGTTAGGACTTTAAGTACTAATTTAAATAGAAGAGGTGAGAGTGGGCATTCTTGCCTGTTCTGGATCTTAAAGAAAGGGCTTGCATTTTTTACTATATGTATGATGTTAGTTTTGGGCTTTTCATAAATGGTCCTTATTATGTTGAGGTTGGTTCCTTCTATACCTAATTTGTTAAGAGTTTTCATTATAAAAGCATATTGAATTTTGTCAAATGCTGTTCATCTATTGAAATGATCATTTGACTTTTAGCCTTCATTCTGTTAATGTGGTGTGTCACATTGATTGATTTGTGTATGTTAAACCATTCTTGCATCCTAGGGTAAATTCTACTTGATCCTTGTTTATGATGCTTTCAATGTGCTCTTGAATTCATTTCGCTAGTAATTTGTTGAGGACTTTTTATCTATGCTTATCAGGGATATCAGTCTGCAGTTTCCTTTCTTGTGGTATCTTTGCCTTTGGTATTAGGGTGATGCGGGTCTCATAGAATTAATTTGGCAGTGCTCCATATTTTCATATTTTTTGGAAGGGTTTAAGAAGGATTGGAATTAACTTTTCTTTAAATGTTTGGTAGAATTACCAGCGAAGACATCTGGTCTTGAGTGTTTTTTTGTTGGCACTTTTTGGTTAATACCTGAATTTCCATATTTGTTATTGGTCTGTTCAGACTTTTTTATTTCTTTCATATTCAGCATATGTAGGTTGTATGATTCTAGGAATTTATCCATTTCTTCTAGGTTGTCCAATTTATTAAAATATACTTATCCATAATTGTCCCTTATAGTTCCTGTTCCCTGTTGTATCAGCTGTAATATCTCCTTTCATTTCTGATTTTATTTATTTGAGTCTTTTTTTTCTTAGTCTAGCTAAGGATTTGTTGATTTTGTTTATCTTTTTGAAAAACCAACTCAGTTTCTTTGATTTTTTTTTATTGTTTTTCTGCTCTCTATTTCACTTATTTCTGCTCTAATCTTTAGTGTTTCCTTCATTCTGCAAATTTTGGGCTTAGTTTGTTCTTTTTCTTGTTCCTTGAGGTGAAAAATTAAGTTGTTTATTTCAGATATCTCTTTTTAAATGTTAGCAGTTATCTCTATAAGCTTCTCTCCTAGTAGTGCTTTTGTTGCTTGCCATAGGTTCTGGTAGGTTATGTTTCCATTTTTGTTTGTCTTGAATAAGGTGTGGGTAAAACGAAACTGTTTTTTTCACTGTCTTAAATGTGTCTTTTCCATTTCTGTGCTACATTTGGGCACTGCAATCTCTTACCTGGATTTCTGAGCTCTCGTGAAGGTACTTTAATCAGTTGATCGTTTTAAAATCAGTGTTTCTGTGGGGGTATGAGGGCTGGAACCTCCTACTCCACCATCTTTTAAAATGTAGCCTTTGTAGTTATCTCAGTTTTTAGTTTTAATTTTCCTGAAGAATAGCGAGGCCAATAGCCTTTTAAAACAGAGATATACCCTTGTTTCAAGGTGGTTTATGTATGGTTTTGCTGGGAGAAAGTGGAATGAATGAAACCGTCTTTGAGTCCCTTATTCCAGAGACTCCCAAACCTGGCAGCATATCAGATTAATTTGTACAGTTTTATAAATGTTCAAATGCTTAGGCTCCACCTAAAAGTGACTGAATCAGAATATCCAGTACTGGATCCTAGTTGATTTATCATATAATTCAGTCATATTCACACATGGCCTAATTTAGGAACCACCACTATCCCTATCTGCATTCAGTTTATTTTTAGCAATTTTTTCCCAGGTGATTTTTACAGACAGTACAGTTTGGGTACCACTGTCATGTTTATGATTGTTGCCTAGTGCAGGATTACTTTGCATCTGACCCTCTTTTTAATTTTTCTGCTAATATTACCACATGCAGAGCCATGCATTCAGCTGGTGTGTACTTAAAAATTGAGACTGTCATTCTGTTTGGCTTTGCATAATATTAATGAAGTTTAGTGCCTCCATAAACTCATGTCCTGATGTTCAATGCCAAATATAAATGCTTTTTGTCTAAACCACTGTTTGTAATTCAATGGCTATAGGCATCACTGTGGCCTGATATTCCAGATGTCAATAATGCATCTGTGGTAGATAAGTAAAGACAATGAGAAAAATGATTACTTCTCATTTTAGAAGAAAGAAATGGATTTGGAACTGGACCTTTGAAACCATGCCCTGGGTTTCTGTACCAATATGATATGGCATAAAACAACAATGTGGGTCAGCAATTTTTTATGACATGCACAAATGCTTATTTAGCATCATCACAAACTCACCCCAGTATTTTCTATAGAAGTATAGGATGGGCGATTAGTGACATAAAATAATTTTCTGTAATAAAAGTAATTCTGCAAATGGGGGATACTTATATCTAGAGCCATGGGATCTAATCCTGACTTTGCTACTAACTTAGTGTACTGTGTCTCACTGTCCCCATTTTACAATACAGAGAATAAATAGTCCCTTGGAGGCTTTCTAGCTCTGAACTTACATAAAACTGTAATTATCACCACCTTTCTCCTTCTTTCAGACTGTGGGGAGAGAAAATATGTTGTATTGTTTTTGTCCTTTCATCATTACAATTAGCTCTTAAGTTGATTAATGCTTTTCTGGCAACTATTGCATCTTAGTGAAGATGATTTAGTATTTTAGCAATTGCTGGATTCTTAAAAATGTGCCAGCCTAGTGCATTGAAATTAGTAAGGTTTCAAAAAGTATTTCAAACTAGCCTTAATTAATTAAATGCTTGATAGATGCAGTCCAAGGTTAACCACTTAATAAATTGGCAACCAAATGAAAAATGGACTCAAACACTTTAAGCAGCTTACTGGAAGGGATCTGGGCTCTCCACCAAGAGATTCTGTAGCAGTGCTGGCAGCAGGGTGGGTCATTTTCAAGCTCCTGATTCATTGTCACTATACCCTTTCACCCAGGACTGAACCCTTCCCCCCAAAATGAACAGTATTGCTTAATCTACAGCAATGATGTTTGTGTTAGTGTTCACAGACTAAAAGAAAATTCCCACCTGAAATGTGAATAATTAAGAATCATCTTTAATTCACTGTGTATTTGAACACAAGAATATTGTCAAGGAAGACAATGGTGATAGTTCTTAGGTTTGTAGAAAAGTTCTCTGCTGTTTCTGTGAACTGGTATTTAAGTGGATGACTAGATTAAATAAAAAAAGGATGTTGCTTAGAAAAAGGGATCATAGGCTGGGTGTGGTGGCTCACACCTGTAACCCTAGCACTTTGGGAGGCTGAGACAGGCAGATTAGTTGAGCCCAGGAGCTTGAGACCAGCTGGGCAACATAGTGAGACTCTGTCTCTACAGAAAATAAGAAAGTTAGCTGGGCATGCTGGCACATACCTGTAGTCCCAGCTATTCAGGAGGCTGAGGTGGGAGGATCATCTGATCCCGGAGAGGTTGAGGCTTCAGTAAGCTCTGATCCCACCACTGCACTCCAGCCTGAGTGACAGAGTGAGACCCTGTCTCAAAAACAAATGAAGAAACAAATAAACAAAAACAAAAAACCCGGGATCATAAAGTAAGATAATTTGATCTTATTTAGAAGACTGTAGAGAGTGTTAAGTTACTGAAGATTTGAAAACAAGAAGTAATTAAGGGTTAGTTGTATACCAAGTAAGTATGAGTAGATTAATTTAGGCAAATTTATGTTTTCTGAGAAACTAAAGGAGTAGATATTATCACTCAAGTTGTTAGGAAGCTGTACTTGTAAAAATCCTGAGCATTGTGTTAAACTGAGTTTTAAAACCAATAAACATATTAAGCAGCAACTTTGTGCTCATTTCTGTGCTGACAGCTAATATAAGAAATGAGTTTCCTGTCTGAGAGTGCTAACAAAGATAGCATGATATAATGGAAAGTGATATAGACAAGGGTCAGAAGCCTTGGATTTCAGTAGCTTACTCTGTGACCTAGGTCAATGGACTTCTCTCTGAGTCTTACATTCTCAGACCATTGTAATAGGATTCAATTAGATAATGTATCAGAGTACTTCAAAAATTATGAAAAGCTGGTAACATGTGGACAATGACAATACAGGTGCCAGTGACTGAAGATAATAATGATGTGATAAAGAGAAGAGACTCTGATAAACAAACCAGGACTTGAATCTCACCTTTGTCATAGCTGTGTGGCTTTGTGGACGTTATTTAACCTCTCCAAGCCTTCAGTATCACACTTAAATTCAGATAATGATAACAACAATAAATACTTACATCATAATAGTGTTATCCATCACATGGTAGATATTTGGTGTATTAGTCCATTTTCATACTGAGTATGCTGATAAAGACATACCCAAGACTGAGCAATTTACAAAAGAAAGAAGTTTATTGGACTTACAGTTTCACATGGCTTGGGAGGCCTCACAATCATGGTGGAAGGTGAAAGACATGTCTCACATGACAGCAGACAAGAGAAGGGAGCTTGGGCAGGGGGACTCTCATTTATAACACCATCAGATATCATGAGACTTATTCACTATCACAAGAACAGCATGGGAAAGACCCACCCCCATGATTCAATTAGCTCCCACTGGGTCCCTCTCACAATATGTGGAAATTCAAGATGAGATTTGGGTGGGGACACAGCCAAACCATATCATTCCACCCCTGACCCCTCCCAAATATCATATCCTCACAATTCAAAACCAATCATGCCTTCCCGACAGTCCCCCAAAGTCTTAACTCATTCCAACATTAACTGAAAAGCCCACAGTCCAAAGTCTCATTTGAGACAAGGCAAGTCCCTTCCACCTATGAGCCTGTAAAATAAAAAGCAAGTTAGTTACTTCCTAGATACAATGGGGGTAGGGGCATTGTGTAAATACAACCATTCCAAATGGGAGAAATTGTCAAAAACAAAGGGGTTATAGGCCTGATGCAAGTCGGAAATCCAATGAGGCAGTCAAATCTTAAAGCTTCAAAATGATCTCCTTTGACTCTATGTCTCACATCCAGGTCATGCTGATGCAAGAGGTGGGTTTCTAGGGCCTTGGGCAGCTCTGTCCCTGTGGCTTTGCAGGGTAAATCCTCCCTTCTGGTGCTTTCACAGGCTGGCATTGAGTGTCTGTGGCTTTTCCAGGTGCATGATGCAAGCTGTGGGTGGATCTACCATTCTGAGATCTGGAGGATGGTGGCCCTCTTGTTACAGGCCCACTAGGCTGTGCCCTAGTAGGGACTCTGTGTGGGGCTCTGACCCCACATTTCCCTTCTGCACTGCCTTAGCAGAGGTTCTCCATGAGGACCCTGCCCCTGCAGCAAGCTTCTGCTTGGGCATCCAGACTTCTCCATACATCTTCTGAAATCTAGGCTGAGGCTCGCTAGTCACAGCTGGAGTGGCTGGGACACAGGGCACCAAGTCCCTAGACTGCACACAGCAGAGGGACACTGGGCCCAGCCCACAAAACCATTTTATCCTCCTAAACTTCCAGGCCTGTGATGGGAAGGGCTGCCACAAAGGTCTCTGACATGCCCTGGAGACATTTTCCCCATTGTCTTGGTGATTAACATTCAGCTCCTTGTTACTTAAGCAAATTTCTGCAGCCAGTTTGAATTTCTCCTCAGAAAATGGGATTTTCTTTTCTATTGAACTGTCAGGCTGCAAATTTTCCAAACTTTTATTCTCTGTTTCCCTTTTAAAATTTAATGCCTTTAACAGCACCCAAGTCACCTCTTGAATGCTTTGCTGCTTAGAAATTTCTTCTACCAGATACCCTAAATCATCTCTCTCAAGTTAAAAGTTCCACAAATCTCTAGGGCAGGGGCAAAATGCTGCCAGTGTCTTTGCTAAAACATAGTAAGAGTCACCCTAACTCCCAAAAAGTTCCTCATCTCCATCTGAGACCACCTCAGCCAGGATTTCATTGTCCATATCACTATCAGCATTTTGGTCAAAGCCACTTAACAAGCCTCTAGGAAGTTCCAAATTTTCCCACAGTTTCCTGTCTTCTTCTGAGCCCAAACTGTTCCAGCCTCTGCCTATTACCAAGTTCCAAAGTCACTTTCACATTTTTGGGTATCTTTTAAGCAGCACGCCACTCTACTGGTATCAATTTACTGTATTAGTTTATTTTCATGCTGCTGATAAAGGCATACCCGAGACTGGGCAATTTACAAAAGAAAGAAGTTTATTGGACTTACAGTTCCACATGGCTGAGGAGGCCTCACAATTATGGCAGAAGTTGAAAGGCATATCTCACACGGTGGCAGACCAAAGAAAGCTTGTGCAGGGGAACTCCCCTTTTTAAAACCATCAGATCTTGTGAGAATTATTCATTATCATGAGAACAGCATGAGAAAAACTTGCCCCCATGATTCAATGATCTCCCACTGGGTCCCTCCTATAACACATGGAAACTCAAGATGAGATTTGGGTGGGGACAGAGTCACACCATATCATTTGGTAATGGTAGCCATTATTACAAAATAAATAAATACACTTCAGTAGGCAACTATGTTATAAATTATAAAGATAATGAGAACTCAAAAATTGCATCTCAAAATATACTGTGAACAAAGCTACCATAATAAGAGGAGTAACTGAGAATGTCCCTGTTTAGAAATTCTTTATGATAAAAATAGGCCTTTGAGGCAGGAGAATTACTTGAACATGGGAGGTGGATGTTGCAGTGAGCCAAGATTATGCCACTGCACTCCAGCCGGGGTGACAGAGTGAGGCTTCATCTAAAAAAAAAAAAAAAAAAAAAGAAAAAAAAAAGAAAGAAAGAAAAGAAAACTATTATGTCCTTTAAGAAATGATATGAGCACTGGTGATAGATATGAGTTGTTGAGTAAGTAAAATCTATAAGAATTGATGACTCATTGGGAAGTGACAACATGGCAAATAAGGGAGGATAACTCCCAAGTTTCTGAAGTACATAGTGATGTTTCAATACATATATTGTATAGTGATCAGATAAGGATATAGTATATCTATCACCTCAAACATTTATAATTTGTTTGTGTTGGAAGCATTCAATTTTCTACTTCTAGCTATTTGAAACTATACATCATTGTCAAGTATAGTCATCCTACAGTGCTATAGAACACTAGAACTTATTCCTTCTATCTAGCTGTAATTTATTAACATTTAACAAATCTCTGCCTATTCCCCCTTTTCCCCAGCCCTTCCCAGTCTCTAGTAGTCTCTATTCTACTTCTTACTTCTGTGAGATCAACTCTTTTTAGCTTCCATATATGAATGAGAATATGCAGTGTTTTACTTTCTGTACCTGGCTTGCTTTGCTTAGCAGGATGTCCTCCAGTTCCCTCCATGTTGCTGCAAATGACAGGATTTCATTCTTTTTATGACTGAATAATATTCCATGATGTATACCACAATTGCTTTATCCATTCATCTGTTGTTGGACACATATTGATTCCATATCTTGGCTATTGTGAATAGTGCTGCAATAAATATGGAGGGGCAATTGTCTCTTCGATATACTGATTTCCTTTCCTTTGGATAAATTCCAAGTAGTGGAATTGCTGGATCATATAGTAGTTCTATTTTTAGATTTTTGTGGAACCTCCATACTGTTCTCAATAGTGACTATACTAATTTACATTCCCATTAATAGTGTATAAAATTTCCCTTCCTCTGCACCTTTGGCAGCATTTGTTATTTTGTCTTTTTGATAATGGTCATCCTAAAGAGGGTGAGATGCTACTTTATTACGGTTTGTTTGTATTTTCCTGATGATAAGTGAGGTTGAGCATTTTTTCATTCATTTATTTATTTATTTTTTATTGTACTTTAGGTTCTGGGGTACATGTGTGGATCACGCAGGTTTGTTGCATAGGTACATACATGGCAATGTCATTTGCTGCCTCCACCCCCCCATCACCTATATCTGGCATTTCTCACCATGTTATTCCTCCCCAAACTCCCCACACCCTGCTGTCACTCCCCTAGTCCTCTCCAACAGACTCCAGTGTGTGATGCTCCCCTCCTTGTGTCCACGTGTTCTCATTGTTCAACACCTGTCTATGAGTGAGAACATGCGGTGTTTGGTTTTCTGTTCTTGTGCCAGTTTGCTGAGAATGATGGTTTACAGATTTGTCCTTTTTCCTACAAAGGACACAAACTTATTGTTTTTATGGCTGCTTAATATTCCATGGTGTATATGTGCCACATTTTTCTTGTCCAGTCTATCATCGATGGGCATTTGGGTTGGTTCCAGGCCTTTGCTATTGTAAACGGTGCCACAATGAACATACGTTTGCATGTGTCTTTATAATAGAATGATTTATAATCCTTTGGGTATATACCCAGTAATGGGATTTCTGGGTCAAATGGAATTTTTATTTCTAGGTCCTTGAGGAATCGCCACACTGTCTTTCACAATGGTTGAACTAATTTGCACTCCCACCAACAGTGTAAAAGTGTTCCTATTTCTCCACATCCTCTCTAGCATCTGTTGTCTCCAGATTTTTTAATGATCACCATTCTAACTGGTGTGAGATTGTATCTCAATGTAGTTTTGATTTGCACTTATCTAATGACCAGTGATGATAAGCATTTTTTCATATGTTTGTTGGCCTCATATATGTCTTACTTTGTAAAGTGTCTGTTCATATCCTTCACCCAATTTTGAATGGGTTTTGTTTTGTTTTGTAAATCTGTTTTAGTTCTTTGTAGATTCTGGATATTAGCCCTTTGTCAGATGGGTAGATTGCAAAATTTTTTTTATCATTTTGTTGGTTGCTGGCTCACTCTAATGATTGTTTCTTTTGCTGTAGAGAAACTCTGGAGTGTAATTAGATCCCATTTGTCTATTTTGGCTTTGTTGCCGATGCTTTTTGGTGTTTTAGTCATGAAGTCCTTGCCTATGCCTATGTCCTGAATGGTTTTGCTTAGGTTTTCTTCTAGGGTTTTTATGGTGTTACGTCTTATGTTTAAGTCTTTAATCCATCTGGAGTTAATTTTAGTGTAAGATGTCAGGAAGGGGTCCAGTTTCTGCTTTCTGCACATGGCTAGCCACTTTTCCCAACACGATTTATTAAACAGGGAATCCTTTCCCCATTGCTTGTTTTTGTCAGATTTGTCAAAGATCAGATGGTTGTAGATGTGTGGCATTGCCTCTGAGGCCTCTGTTCTGTTCCATTGGTCTATATGTCTGTTTTGGTACCAGTACCATGCTGTTTTGATTACTGTAGCCTTGTAGTACAGTTTGAAGTCAGGTAGTGTGGTGCCTCCAGCTTTGTTCTTTTTGCTTAGGATTGTCTTGGCTATTGTATGTCTTCTTTTGAGAAATATCTGCTCAGATCATTTGCCCATTTTAAAATTAGGTTGTTCATATTTTTGCTTTTGAGATGTTTGCATTCCTTGTATATGCTGGATATTAATATCAACTCTGATGAATAGCCTGTAAATATTTTCTTCTATTCTGTAGGTTGTCTTTTCACTCTCTTGAGTGTTCCCTTTCCTGTGCAGAGTTTTTAGCTTGATATCATCCCATCAGTTCATTTTTGCTTTTGTTGCCTATACTTTTTAGGTCTTATACATAGTCTCTTTCCATATCAATGTCCTGAAGCATTTCTCCTATTTTATTTTCTAGTAATTTACAGTGTCAAATCTTACGTTTAGGTCTTTGATCCATTTTGAGTTGATTTTGGTATAGGGTGAGAGGTGGGAGTCTAGTTTCATTCTCCTGCATGTGGATATCCAGTTTTCCCAGCGTCATTTATTAAACAGACTGTCCTTTCACCACTGAGCGTTCTTGAGGCCTTTGTCAAAAATCAGTTGGCTGTAGATATGTGGATAAATTTCTGGTTTCTCTATCCTGTTTCATTGGTCTGTGTTTTATGCCAGTACCATGCTGTTTTTGGTTACTATAGCTCTGTAGTATATTTTGAAGTCTGGTAGTGTAGTGCCTTCAGCTTTGTTCTTTATGTTCAGGATTGTTTTGACTATTTGAGGTTCCTTTGTGGCCCCATACAAATTAAAAATTTTTTTTCTAATATTTTTTTCCATGAAGAATGTCATTGGAATTTTGGTAGGGATTGCCTTGAATCTGTAGATTACTTTGGGTACTATGGTCATTTTAACACTATTAATTCTTTCAATCCATGAGCATAAGGTGTCTTTCCATTTGTTTGTATTCTCTTTAACTCCTTTCAATATTGTTTTGTAGTTTACTTTGTAGAGGTTTCTCACCACCCTGGTTAAATTTATTCCTAGGTATTTTATTTTTTGGCATTTATTGTAAATAGGATTACCTTTTGATTTCTTTTCTTTCTTCCCTGTCTCTTATTTATTTATTTATTTTTTAGAGTCTTGCTCTGTCACCCAGGCTGGAGTGCAGTGGTACAATCTTAGCTCACTGCAACCTCCACCTCCCGGGTTCAAGCAATTCTCCTGCCCCAGCCTCCTGACTAGCTGGGATTACAGGCGCATGCCACCACACCTGGATAATTTTTGTATTTTTAGTAGAGACGAGGTTTCAACATGTTGGCCAGGGTGGCCTCGAACTCCTGACCTCATGATATGCCTGCCTTGGCTTCCCAAAGTGCTGGGATTACAGACATGAGCCACAGTGCCCAACCTTGATTTCTTTTCTTCTCAGGATCCAATAACTCTGTCTCATTAAAAAAAAAAAATCAACTTTTATTTTAGATATAGAGGGTACATGTGCAGGTTCGTTACATGGGTATATTATAGTGAATGTTGTACCCAATAGGAAGTTTTTCAATCCACTCTCCCTTACCCCCTTCCTCCTCTAGTAGTCCACAGGGTCTATTGTTCCCATCTTTATATCTACGTGTGCTCAGTGTTTAGCTCTCACTTGGGAGAACATGTAATATTTGCTTTTCTGTCCCTGTGTTAATTTGCTTGAGATTGTGCCTTGGGTAGTATGGACATTTTAACAGTACTGATTTTTCTAATCTATGAACATGGGGCATATTACAATTTTTGCTCTCTTCAATTTCTTTTATCAATGTTTTATAGTTTTAATTGTAGAGATCTTTCATTCTTTTATTAAGTATATTCCTAGGTAATTTATTTTATTTGTAGCTATTGTAGATGGGATTATTTTCTTGATTTCTTTTGTATATCACTTACAGTTAGTATATGGAAATGCTATTAATTTTGTATCCTGCAACTTTACTGAATTTGTTTATTAGTTCTAATAATTTATTGTGGGGTCAGTTTTTCCTCATTTAGTATGATACTTGAGTCTATCATATAGAGCTTTGATCATGTTGATGTATGTTCATTCTGTACCCAGTTTTTTAGAGTTTTTATCATGAAGGGATGTTGAATTTTATCAAATACATTTTCAGCATCAATTGAAATGATAATATGGTTTTTGTTCTTCATTCTGTTGATATAATGTATCACACTCATTGATTTGCATATGTTGAACCATTCTTTATCCCTGGGTTGATCCCATTTTGTTATAGTGAATAATCTTTTTAATGTGCTGTTGAATTTGTTTCACTAGTATTTTGTCGAGGATATTTGCATCTGTGTTCATCAGAGATATTGGCCTGTAGTTTTCTTTCTAGGTTGTGTCTTTGGTTTTGGTATCAGGATAATACAGGCCTCATAGCATGAGTTTGAAAGTAATCTCTCCTCAACTTTTTGGAACAGTTTGAATATGTTTGGTATTAGCTCTTCTTTAAATGTTTGGTAGAATTCCATAGTTAAGCCATTGGGTCCGGAGCTTTTTTTTGATGAGAGATGTTTTATTATGGCTTTGATCTCTTTACTGGTTATTGGTCCATTCAGGTTCTGGATTTTGTTCCATCTTGCTAGGTTGTATGTGTCTAGGAATTTAACAGTTTTTTCTAGGTTTTCCAATTTATTGGCATATAATTGCTCAAAGTAGTCGCTAATGATCCTTTGAATTACTGCAGTATCAGTTATAATGTCTTCTTTTTAATTTATTATTTTATTTATTTGAATCTTATCTTTTTTTCTTAGCCTGGCTAAAGTTTTGCCAATTTTGTTTATCTTTTTAAAAAGCCAATTTTTTGTTTTGTTGATCTTTTGTATTGCTTTTTGGTTTCAACTTCATTTATTTTTGCTCTGATTATTATTATTTCTTTTCTTCTACAAATTTTGCATATGATTTGCTCTTGTTTTTATAATTCTTTAAGATGCATTTTAAAATTGGTTTTTGTTTTCCTACTTATTTGATGTAGGGACTTATTGCTATAAACTTTCCTTTTAATACTGCTTTTGCTGTGTCCCATAGATTTTGGTTTGTTATGTTTGCATTTTCATTTCCTTTAAAAAATTTTAAAATTTCATTACTAACTTCTTCATTGACCCACTGGTCATTTAAGAGCATATTGTTTTATTTCCATGTGTTTGCATTGTTCCTAAAGTTCTTCTTGTTATTGATTTCTAGTTTTATTTTATTGTGGTCAGAGAAGATACTTGATACTATTTTAGTTTTACTGAGGCTTTTAAGACTTGTTTTGTGGCCTAACATAGGTCTGTCCTTGAGAACAACCCATGTTCTCAGAAGAATGTGCATTCTGCAACTCTTGGATAAAACGTTGTGTAAAGATCTATGAGATCCATTTGGTTTATCATGCAGATTAAGTTTGATATTTCTTTGTTGATTTTCTATCTGGATGATCTGTCCAATGCTGAAAGTTGTGTGTTAAGGTCTTTAGCTATTATTGTATTGGAGAAGTCTATCTCTCGCTTAAAACTCTAATAAAATTTGCTTTCTGTGTCTGAGTACTCCAGTGTTGGGTACTTATATATTTACAGTTATTATATTCTCTTGCTGAAGTGACCCCTTTATTATTATATAATGACCTTTTTAGTCTCTTTTTATAGTTTTTGTCTTGAAGTCTATTTTATCTGATACAAAAGTATAGGTATTTGTGCTTCTTTTTTGGTTTTCATTTTCATATCATATCTTTTTCCAGCCCTTTATTTTCAGTCTATGTGTATCTATATAGGTAAAATCAGTTTCTTGTAGGTACCATATAGTTGGATCTTTTAAAAAACTCATTCAAGATTTTAGTTTATTTACATTCAATGCTATTGATAGGTAAAGACATACTACTGCCATTTCGTTATTTGTTTTCTGGCTGTTTAGTGTTCCTCTGTTTGTCCCTCCCTCCTTTTCCTCCCTCCCTCCCTCCCTCAGCTGCTCAGGAGGCTGAAGTAGGAGGATCATTTGAGCCCAGGAGTTTGAGACTACAGTGAACTATGATCATATCACTGTACTCCAGCCTAGGCAACAGAGCAAGACTTCCCCTTCCTTCCCTCCTTCCTTCCTTCCTTCCTTCCTTCCTTCCTTCCTTCCTTCCTTCCTTCCTTCCTTCCTTCCCTTCTTCCTTCCTTCTTCCTTTGTGTAAAAGTGATTTTCTCTGGTAGTAAGTTTTAATTTCTTGCTTTTTATTTGTTGTGTATCTGTAAATTTTTTGGTTTAAGGTGACCATGAGTCTTGCAAATAACATCTTACAAGGAATTTTTTAAAACTGATGATACCTAAACTGTGTTTACAGAAAAGCACAACAAATAAAGAAGAAAGTGAACATTAATAAAAACTCCACACTTTAGCTCCATCCCCACCCAGATTTTTAACTTTTTGTTGTTTCTAGTTACAACTTTTAATGCTATCTCCGAAAACGTTGTCGTAGTTATTATTTTTATAGGTTTATCTTTCAGTCTTCCTACTCAAGATATGGGTGGTTTACACACCATTTCAGTGTTAAATTATTCTATATTTGTCTGTGTACTTACTGCTACCAGTGAGTTTTGTAGGTTCATATGATTTCTTATTGCTTACTAGCATCCTTTTCTTTAAAATTGAAGAACTCTCTTTAGCATTTTTTTGTAGGACATGTGTATATTTGATAAATTTCCTTAGCTTTTTTTGTTTTTGTTTTTTTTTTGGTCTGGGAAAGTCTTTATTTCTCCTTTATGATTGAAGGATATTTTTGCTGGATATAATATTCTAGGATACAAGGTTTTTTTCCTTCAGCACTTTGAATATGTCATGCCAGTCTCTTGCGGTCTACAAGGTGTCCACTGAGACATCTGATGTCAGACATATTGCCACTTCTTTTTGTTATATTTGTTTTTTTTTTTGTTTCTTTTAGAATTTTTTAAAATCTTCGACCTTTGGGAGCTTAATTGCTAAATGTCTCGAGGTTGTCTCATTTAGGATAACCCTGCCTGGTGTTATATTCTTGTACCTGAATATTGATATCTTTCCCTGGGTTTGGAATGCTCTTTGTTATTATTTCTTTGAATTAACTTTTTACCCGTTTCTCTCTCTATCTCCTAAGACCAGTATATCTTAAATTTGCCCTTTTGAGGCTTTTTTCTACATCTTGTAGCCATGCTTCACACTTTTTTATCCTTTTCTTCTCTGTATTTTCATATAGCCTCTGTTTGAGCTTACTAATTATTTCTTCTGCTTGATCAACTCTGCTATGGAGACACTCTGGTGTATTTCTCAGTGTGTTAATTGAATATTTCTGCTCTAGATTTTTTGCTTAATTTAGAAAATTTATTTCAATCTCTGTTAAATTTCTCTGACAGGATTCTGAATTCCTTCTCCGTGTTATTTAGAAGTTTGTTGAATTTCCTCAAAACAGTTATTTTGGGCTGGGTGCAGTGGCTCATGCTTATAATCCCGGTGCTATGGGAGGCCAAGATGGTAAGATTGCCTGAGACCTGGAGTTTGAGGCCAGTCTGGGCAACATAGCAAGATCCCCATGTCTACAAATTAAAAAAAAAAAAAAAAAAAAAAAAAAAGCTAGGTATGGTGATGTGTATCTCTAGTCTCAGCTACCTGGGAGGCTAAAGTGGAAGGATAATTTGAGCCCAGGAGTTCGAGACTACAGTGAACTATGATCACAGCCTAGACAACAGAGCAAGACCAAAAAAAAAAAAAAAAAAAAAAAAAAAAAGCAGCTATTTTGAATCCTTTTCTGAAAAGTCACATATCTCTGTTATTCTGGGATTTGTTACTGGTGGCATATTTAGTTTGCCTGGTGAGGTCACGTTTTTCTAAATGTTCTTGATGCTTGTGGATATTCATGTTAAGAATTTATTCTAATTTTCACAGTCTGGCCTTGTATGCACTTGTCCTTCTTGAGAAGGCTTTCCAGGAATTCCAAGGTTTGTGATTTAAGTCTTTGGTCACTGCAGCCATATCTGCACTAGGGGGCTCCCTAACCTCAGCAATACTGCAACTTTTGCAGGGTTTTACTGCCTTGGTGCACTTGGATAAGATCCAGGAGAATTCTCCAGGCAGCCTCCAGTTCTCTTCCCTCACTTTTCCCCCATCAGAAGGAATCTCTGTCTCTCCATGCTGGCATGCCTGGAGATGGGGAAGGCGTAATGCAAGCAATCCTGTGGCGACCACAGCTGAGACTGTGCTGGATCACACCTGAAGTCAGCATAGTGCTGGGTCTCACCTAATGACCATGATG
The DNA here is from genome assembly GCF_009761245.1 of Sapajus apella. NCBI lineage: Eukaryota > Metazoa > Chordata > Mammalia > Primates > Cebidae > Sapajus > Sapajus apella. The sequence goes on along the minus strand of NW_022437089.1, from coordinate 2,463,318 downwards.
ACTACTGCCTAGCTACCACTGATGTTTATTAAAGGCCCAAGGGCTCATTATTCCACAGGTGGTGAATCCTGCCAGGATTGGGCCTTTCTCTTCAGAGCAGTAGTTTTTCCCTTCTGGCCCAGGGTAGGTCTAGAAATGCTATCCAGGAGCTAGGGCCTGGAATCAGGGGCTTCAGGAGTCTGCTTTGTGCTTTATTTAACTGTGGCTTTGATGGTACCCATGTTGCAAGACAAAGTCCTCTGTGGTCTTCCCTCTCCTTATTGCAAGCAGGAGTCAATCCCTGAGCTGCACTGCCTGGAGTTGGGGGAGGGATGACACACGCACCCCTTAGGCTGCCGCAGCTGATGTCTCACTGATTCACATGCACTCCCATTCCACTGGCTCTGAGCATAGTGCAGCACCTGAACTTGCTCAAGGACTGCGGTTCTTGTAGCATGACTGCCTTTTAAATTTATCCGGGAGCCCAGGATGCTTTAATTGGCCAGTGGAGGAGTTAGCCAAAACTTGGGTTTCTATTACTGGGGCAGATAATTCCCTTTTGGCTGGGGCTAATTTAAATGCTCACTCCATGGGCACTGGAAGGATTCTGCTCTGTGTTGTGTTCTGCTGTAACAGGGCAGCATTGGAACTCAGTGTGGGAACTCAGTCCCACAATCATGTCATTCTCCCTTCTCCAAGCATACAAATTCTCTTTTTGTGTGCTGCTGGGGGGTGGAAAAGGGGTGGTGTAGCCAATGGAAGACTGCATTTTATATCTTTTTCAGTGCCTTTTTTCTTGATATTATTTTAAAACCAGGTACTATAATTGCTCACCTGATTTTTGGTTTGTATGAAGAAGATGCTTTCTTGCATGGATAGTTATTTAATTTGTTTTTCTTGTATGAGGATGATTGCTGGAGGATTATATTTGGCTATTTTGCTCTGCCTTCTCAAACTGTTTCAAATATATATTTTTAACCCTTCTCATTTAGTCTATGTCTTCCTGGTGATGAGAATTTATTTTAGGTAGCATCTAGGTGGGTCTTTAAAAAAATTCCTTCAGTCGCTCCATATCTTTTAAGTGGAGAATTTAATCCATTTACATCCAAGGTTATTATTGATAGATGAGGGCTTCTGTTATTTTAATGATTTTTTTTCTGGTTATTTTGTATATCCTTTGTTCCTTACTTCTCTTATTGTTTATTTTTGTGGTTGAATGGTTTTCTGTAGTTATAAAGTTTGATTGTTTTCTCTGTGTGTCATCTGTACCAGTAAGTTTTGTAGTTTTGCATGTTTATCATGATGGTGGTTATTGTCTTTTGATTTCCAGAAGTCAGTTTCCCTTGAGCATTTCTTTTAAGACTGGTCTAGTGTTGACGTGCTCCTTTAATTTTTATTTATCAATGATTTTATTTCTCCTTCATTTCTGAAGGACAGCTTTGGTGTGTATATTATTCTTTCCTGGCAGTTTTTTTCCAGTATTTTGAATATATCATCCCATCCTCTTCTGGCCTGTAAGGCTTTTGCTGAGAAAGTCATTTTTAGTCTAATGAGGATTCCCTTATATGTGACTTGATAGCCTTCTCTTGCTGTTTTTAGAATTATTGCTTTGTCTTTAACTTTCAACAATTTGAACATTATGTGCATTGCAGAAAATCTGCTTAGGTTTAATCTGTTTGGCAATCTTTGAATTTCCTGGTTCTGGATGGCCATCTCCCAAGATTGAGAAGTTTTCAACTATTATTTCATGAAACATATTTTATACACCTTTTCCCCTCCCTTCTTCTTATGGAATGTCAATAATGTGAATATATATTTGTTTAATAGTGTTCCATACATTATGTGTGCTTTCTTTTTTCTTTTTATTTTATTTTATTTGTCTACCTCTGTTATTTCAAAACACCTGTCTTCAAGTTCAGAAGTTCTTCTGAACTTCTTTTTTCTGCTTGGTCTTATCTGTTGTTGGAGCTCTCAGTTATCTTTTTTATTTTATTAATTGAATTCTTCATCTCTGGGATTTTTGTTTTGTTCATTTTTATGATATCTACTTCTGTGCTGAATTTCTCATTCAAGTCATGAATTATTTTCCTGATTTTATGAATTGTCTATCTGTATTCTCTTATATCTCATTGAGTTTTCTTAAGATTATTATTTTGAATTTTTCCTGACATTTTGTATATTTCCTTATGATTGGGGTCTGTTACTGGAGAATTGTTATGTTCCTTTGGAGGTGTCATGTTCCCACGCTTTTTCATGTTTGATGTGTTCCTATGTTGATTTGTACACATCTGGTGGAACAGTCACCTCTTCCAATTTTATGGAGTAGCTTTTGTAGGGAAAGATTTATTCACATAGATGAGTCTTGGGGTCTTAAATAAGATATGATCTTATTCATATACATCAGTTCAGTGGGGTGTGTTGGTTTGGTTCTAGGTGGATGCAATAATATAGTCTCCATGTAGTTTCTTTAGCTATAATCCACACTAGTGATGTTTGCAAACATCTCATTGGTCTAAGCTAAGAGAATTTGTATTGACACTACTGGTGTGGCTTTGCTTGTTTAGAAACAGCTAATCAGACTGTTTCTCATGTCAGTGGTGCAGATGTGCACATGGCAGGTCAGCCAACTTGGAGTCTGGCTCCCTGGGGATGGAGCCACAGGGCTGTTTCTCTGGCTGGGGGCATGAACCCATGGTTGCTTACCAGCCTCAGACTGGACATAGCCTATGGGACTCTTTCTCAGGCCCAACAGATGGCCATATGTTTTGATTACTTCATTTTTGGTCATGTTAAGTTTTTAAATACCAATGAAAAATAGAGTTGGAGGTATCCAGAAGGCATGTGAGGATAATACATTTGAACTTCAAGGTAAGATATGGGTAGCAATCATTAAAAGAAAATTCATATGGTAGTCGAAGTTATATGATTCCATAAAATCAACTAAAAACAACATATAGAGTGGGGGGCTTCAGAGTGTGTGTGTATGTGCATGTGTGGGTGTACACATAGTCCTGCTTGGTTTTTAATTGGTTTTGAATGTCTTGGTTAGGACATACACTATAATTCAAACACAGTCTTTACCATTCCCTATTTTCTTATATCTGGAAAACTTATTAGTTATTTTACCTGTTTGACCTCTAGAAATATTTGTGTTTTCTATTTCTGGTATAGCAAGAAAAGCAGTGGACATTTTATCACTTAACATTAAAAATAAAATTTAACCTAAAATATTTTTAGTATTATTTTCAAATGACCATACAGAAAAGTAGATTTTTAAATATCTTTATGTACATTGTTATTAATTTTAACACATGTATGGAGACATGTAATCACTACCACATCAAGACATAGAATAATTTTAACATAAAAACTTCCTCATTCTACCACTTTATAACCATCCCTCCTCCCACCCATAAATGCTGGCAACCTGTTCTTTGTCTTTATAGTCTTGCTTTCTCAGAACGTCTTGCTTTCTCAGAACATCATATAAATGACATAAGGCAATATGCAGCCTTTTGAGACTGGCTTTTTATGCAGCATAATGTGTTTGAGAGTTATCCAAATTGTTGTGTGTATCAATCGCTTGTTATTTTTATTCTGAGTAGTATTCCATTGTGTGGTTGTGCCACAGTTTATTTATGTATTCACCCATTGAAGGACATTTGGATTTGTTCTAGTTTTGGGCAGTTATGAATAGTTCTGATATAAACATTGGTGCTCAGACATAAGGTTTCATTTCTCTAGGATAGAAACTCAAAAATGGAATTGCTGTGTCACATAGTATAAGTCTATGTTTAACTTTGTAGGAAACTACCAAACCATTTTGCAGAGTGGATGCACCATTTTTTATTCCACTAGTAATGTATGAGAGACCCAGTTGCTCAGCACTTGATACTGCCAATTGTTTTAAAAAAATTTAAGACATCACATTGCACCCCATAAATGTATAATGTATACTATTATTACTATTTGTTTATTAAAAATTTTAAGATGTTTCTTTCTTGTTATAAGATAAAAGGATTTTTTTTAATATAAGAAAATACACCAGAAAGAGATAAAATGTAAAGTAAAATCATTCTTTCCTCTGCCCCCAACCACAAGGACATTCATTGCTAATGGTTTCAGGTGTATCCTTCCGGAGTATTAACTCAATCATGGGCATATATAGACGTATACAACTGTCCTTTTGTTACTTTAAAAATTCAAATGTATAAGAGAATATGGTTCTGCACATAAATGTACATTGTACATTTTAATTTCTATGGCTTATTTAGAGTTAAATTTTGTATAAGGTATGAGATTAAGGTTGAGGGCTTCTTGTTTTATTTTCTCATTTGCATATTGATGTACCATTGTTGCAACATCAGCTTTTGTTCCTCCACTAAATTGCTTTTGCACCTTTGCCAAAAATCAATTGACCATAATTGTGTGGGCATATTTATGGTCTCATTTTGCTCCATTGATCTATTTGTCTATCCCTTTGCCAGAACCACACTGTTTTGATTACTGTAGCTTTATAGTAATTCTTAAAATAAGGTAGTGTGCATTGAGATGCTTCACAGAAATAGAAAAAACTATTTTAAAAATTCACATGAAACTAAAAAGAGCTCAAATAGCCAAGGCCGTCCTAAGCAAAAGGAACAAAGCTGGAGACATCACGCTATCCAACTTCAAATTATACTGCAGGAATAGAGTAACCCAAACAGCATGGTACTGGTACCAAAACAGACACATAGACCAACAGAACAGAATAGAGAACTCAGAAATAAGACAGGATATCTACAATTATCTGATTTTTGACAAAGCTGACAAAAACAAGCAATGGAGAAAGGATACCTTATTCAACAAATAGTGCCAGAATAACTGTCTAGCTATATGAAGAAGTTTAAAACTGGACCCCTTCCTTATACTATGTACACAAATTAACTCGAGATGGATTAAAGACTTAAATGTAAAGCCCCGAACTATAAAAACACTGGAAGATAACCTAGGCAATACTATTCAGGACACAGGACATAGGCATGGGCAAAAATTTTATGATGAAAACACCAAAAGCAATTGCAACAAAAGTAAAAATTGACAAATGGGATATGTTAAACTAAATAGCTTCTGCACAGCAAAATAAACTATAAACACAGTAAACAGACATCCTACAGAAAAGGAGAACATTTTTGCAAACTGCACATCTGACAAATGTCTAATATCCAGCATCTATAAAGAACTTGGGCAAATTTGTAAGGAAAAAAAAACCTCATAAAAAGTGGGCAAAGGACACAAGCAGACACTTTTCAAAAGAAGACATACATGTTGCCAGTAATCATATGAAGAAAAGCTCAACATCACAGATGATTAGAGAAATCAAAACTACAATGAGATACCATCTAATACAAGTCAGAATGGCCGTTATTAAAAAGTCAAAAAATAACAGGTGCTGGTGAGGTTATAGAGAAAAAAGAGCACTTACACAACTGTAGGTGGGAGTGTAAATTAGTTCAACCATTGTGGAAGATAATGTAGTCATTCCTCAAAGAGCTAAATACAGAAATAACATTTCACCCAGCAATCCCATTACTGGGTATATATCCAAAGGAATATAAATTGTTCTGTTATAAAGACACATGCATGCATATGTTTTTTGAAGCACTATTCACAATAGCAAAGACATGATCAACCTAAATACACATCAATGATAGATTGAATAAAGAAAATATGGCAGATATATACTGTGGAATGTTACACAGCCATAAAAAGAATGAGATTATGTCCTTTCCTAGGACATAGATCGTGCTAGAAGCCATTATCCTTGGCAAACAAACACAGGAACAGAAAACCGAATACCACATGTTCTCACTTGTAAGTGGAAGCTAAATGATGAGAATACATGGACACGTAGAGGGGAAGAACATATACTGGGGCCTAGTGGATGGTGAAGAGTGGGAGGAGAGAGAAGCTCAGGAGAAATAACTAATGGATACTAAGCTTAATACCTGAATGAGAAAATAATCTGTACAGCAAACCCCCATGACACACATTTACCTATGTAAAACAACCTGTACATGTGCCCCTGGACCCAAACTAAAACTTAAAAAAAATCTGAAAAGAAAGTAGTGTGATTGATTCAACTTTATTTATAAAATAGTTCTAGCTGTGATAGTCCCTTTGTTTCCCTAATAAATTTTAGAATCAGCTTTCCTACATCTAAGAAAAATTATCACATAAATTTTGGTAAAAAAAGTGCATTAAATTTATAAATCAATTTGCGAAGAATTGATATCTTTACTATGTGGAATCTTCTAATTCATCAACATGGTATATTTCTCTATCTAGTTCTTTGATTTCTTCCATGAGCATTTTGTAGTTTTCAGCACACAGATCATATACATGTTTTGTTAGAGTAACATTTAAGTATTTAGCTTTTTGAACTTATTGTAAATATGTAAAATTTTTGTTTTCCATTTGTACAAATAGTATATAATAAGATGATTTTTGTTCGTTGATCTTATATCTTTTGATATTGCTGAACTCACTTATTAGTTATATATGTTTTGTTTGTAGAGTATTTTTACACATCATTACATTTAATTTTCTAATATTTTCTTGTTGCTTTTTGCATCTATATTCACAAGGAATATTGCTCTGCTGTTTCTTATAATTTCTTGTAATGTTTTTGTCCAATTTTGGTATTAGAGTAACACTGACATCATAGAATAAGTTGTTAAATATGTCTTCCTCTTTAGTTTTCAGTAAGAGTTTGTATAGAACAAACTTCTTTCTTCCTTAAATGTTTTTTAGAATTCACCAGTGAAGTCATATGATCCCGTGCGTGTGTACGTGTCTCTCTGTGTGTGTGTGTGTGAAGGTTTTTAACTATAAATTCAATTTTTTAATATGTACAGGGATACTGAAGTGATCTATTTCTTTGTGAGTGGCCTTTTTTTCTTTTTCATATGGGAGAGGCAATTTGTGATGGGCCCTGAGAGCATCCTTTCAAATTCTTCTAGGTATGCCAAAAATGCAAAGTCCTGAATACTTTTTTTTCTGAAACGGAGTTTCGCTCTTGTTTCCCAGGCTGGAGTGCAGTGGCGCAATCTCGACTCACTGCAACCTCCACCTCCCACGTTCAAGCAATTCTCCTGCCTCAGCCTCCCGAGTAGCTGGGATTACAGGTGCCCGCCACCATGCCCGGCTAATTTTGTATTTTTAGTAGAGACTGGCTGTTGGTCAGGCTGCTCTCGAAATCCTGACCTCAGGTGATCTGCCCGCCTCAGTCTCTCAAAGTGCTGGGATTACAGGAGTGAGCCGTTGCACCCAGCCCGTCCGTAATGCTTTTTACCTGTGTTGTTTCTCAGGGTTGTGTTTGCAGTGAGCAATCTAGAGCAATGGCATTATGTGTCTCCTTTGGACAAAATGTGGTTCGCTGTAAAAGTGAATACTTCAATCGTAATGTTTCTCTCCCATAATGTGCAAGTATCAATCTAGCAGCCTCATATTTTCCGCCAGCATCCATTAAACAGTAATAGGCTGTCTCATTACCTTGTAAGTAGGGTAAAATTGCAGATCCTTCACAGTTCTTGACAGTTTTGAAAATGAGTATAGGTACAGTCTGTGTTAGTTGCATGAGAAGACTGCCCAGGATCTAATAGTGAATGCTTTCTACTCAGTGGTGGACACAACAGGGTGGGAATAATGGTGTAAATAGAATTATGCCAGTTCTGGGCACAGCACTTACCTGACATGAAAACGGATTCCTGCCCCTTAGAACACTCACTATTGGGATGTTTTCTTATAGAATCCAGCTTCCATGCTGTAGAAGCCCAAGTTACATGATGAGGCCACATGTAAGTGCTCTAGTTCACAGCACCAGCTGAACTCCCAGCCAACATCCAGCCATGTGCATGAACCATTTTGGATGCCCAGTCCAGTTGATTCTTTAGAGAAATCCAGCCTCCAGACAACATCTGACAAACTCTAAGATCCCAGGTGAGAACCACTCAGCTGAACCTATTCAACTCACAGAACCATTAGAGATAATAAATTTTTAAGCCACTAAGTTTTGGGACAATTTGCTTCATAACAATGGATAATCAGCAGTATCTGACCATGAAGATCCTCCAAGAATTACAGCCATTGTTTTATTTTTACCTCCTATCACACAGTTTCTTCTAATATGAAACCATTTAAATAAAGGGATTTTAGGAAATGTAGTTTTGAGTTCAACACTCTAGTATAAAAGTTGACAATAGAACACCTGAGTATATTTGGCTTGGCTGTGTAACTTATGTTGTATATAGAAATGTGAATGGACATGATGCAAGCAGAGACTTTTAATGTACTTGTGTGTTGGTTTGTTCTTGTACTTCTGTTATTTTCAATGAGAAGAACATGCCCTGGGTAGCCTCTAATGTGATCTCACAGTAAAAAGATACATGGAGCCGACTTGAATCCAACCCTTATTCTGGAGCCAAGCCTAGCCAAGTTCGGTAGAGCCCAGAGAAACCACAAATGACTAAGAGACCTGTGAACAAGAAATAAATACTTGTTGTAAGTCACTGAGATTTGGGGGTTATTTGTTTCATGACATTATTTCAGCAATAACCGTCTATTATAAAGGGTAAGTAAAAGGAAAGAATCAAACATTTATTCTGCCTTTCTTGATGAAAGTACTTCAGGGTAACCAAATAGTTGATGTGGAAAAGTTCTTCTTTATAGAATAATCCCAGTTTATAAATGCAGGAAGGACAACAGGATGTGACAGTTATAGGCAAAGTTCATCAAAAGCTGCTCAAATTATTAGGTGAAAAGTTAATTGGGAAGTTTATAATAGATAGATCAGGGCAACAATACATGAACAAAAACTAATTAGTGTTAACCTAACAAAATAAGAGAGATAACCAGACCGATGTGCCTCCTGACATCATGCAGTAGGAAGTACAAAGGACACTACATATGATTTATTCTTGCTAAAATTTGCATTTGTATCTGATAAACCTCTACACCAACCTATAGTAAATACAGGGTCAGAGGAACTGGTGAGTGGTGATATCAGTTACTGAGTTAAGGAAGACACCTTGGGGAAGGAGCAATTAGCAAAATCTAGAGTGTGGGAAATTCTATAGGACAAACAACTGGTTCTTCCACAAAGAGATTAAAAGGAAGGAGAAGAGAAGTGGAACCTATAATTAAAATATTAAAGAGACATATTAATCAACTCCAATATATGCACCTTGTTTGGATCCTGATTCAAGCAAAATGTAGAAAGACAACCAGAGAAATTTGGACACTAAATGGATTTTATATGATATTAAGGAATGTTTACCCTTAGATATGATATCTTTAGATATTATTAAGGAATAGTTGTTATCTTTAGATGTGATATTGTGAATATGTTAAAAAATGAGTCCCTATGTTTTAGAGATACATACTAAAATATTTATGGCTAAAATGATACATCTTGGTTTTGTTTCAAAATGTGGGGTGGCAGGTGGGGGGTGTAGAGGAAGCACGATTGGCTAAAAACTTATGTTTTGGGCTGGAGCAATTGGGTGCAGGTTAACTGGTACCGCTAATTAGATGGTACCAGTTAGTGAGATAGGAAAGCCAGAGAAAGAAAAAAGTTTTGATCGGGCCAAGGGGAGTGGCAGATTACAAGTTCTGTTTTTGAAACATTAGGTTTGAAATACCCATTAGACATAGAAGGGTAGATATCAAGCAGATGGCTGGACATGTGAGTCAAAGCAGAGAGGTCAGGTTGGTGATACATCTTTGGATGTCACTAGATTCCATAGTGTACACATTCTCGATGTGATCTCATCTATCCCTATGTCTTTAATACTTCCCAGATTAGGTAGATGCTATTCTGTTTTCTGCAGTTTCGCCCACTCCTAAAAGGAGTGTAAGTTTGTTCAGCCATTTTGGATGACAACTTAGCAATATGTCTTAAAATTAAAATGCACATCCCCAAGTGGCCAAGCAATTCCACTTCTCTGTATCTACCTTAGAGTAATATTTGCACATGGGAAAAACTAGATATATACAAGGACCCTCCCACAACCTTGTTTATAATAGCAAAAAATTTGAAGTAACCCAAATGCCCATCAACATGGGAATGGCAAAATTAAAAATATTTCCATACTATGAATATTATGCAACAGTCAAAAAGAATGTGGGATATTTCTGTGTACTATAACTAAAAGGTAAGAAAAGTAAGTTGCAGAGGAATATTTTTATTTCTATTTTATACCTTTAAAAAACCTGTGTATGTGCACGTGTATATGCATATATTTGTATATATGTATAAAAATTTTAAAATACTTCAAATAATATATAACAATCAGATAACATTGGCCATGTTTGGGTAGGATACTGGGTTTGGAGACTGATCAAGATAACTTTTTAGCTTTATAAGTAATGTTTTAATTTTATAATGAAAACATATTTACATATTACTTGTAAAAATCATCTTTTTTTCTAATTTAAAAGACTGTGAGAAATTACATGTAACCATCTTGAACCAAGTTTTGCCAAACTCTACAGTGAAGTTATTAGTAACACCAGCTAGGGAGCAGGACTTCCTGGGTTTGAATCCTGGCTCTACAATTTAGTAGCTGTCTGTGCTTGAGCAAGATGTATACATTCTTTATCCTTCTGTTTCCTCATTTTAAAATGAAGCTAACAATATTACCTACTTCAGGGAGTGTGATAAAATAATATATGCAAAACGCTTAAAAGACTACCTGGTACATGGTAAATTATTACATGTCTTAGCTGTTTTTATTTTTTTATTTATTTTTATTTATTTTTATTTTTTTTCCCATTTATTTATTTTATTGCATTTTAGGTTTTGGGGTACATGTGAAGAACATGCAAAATTGTTGCATAGGAACACACGTGGCAGTGTGATTCGCTGTCTTCCTCCCCATCACCTACATCTGGCATTTCTCCCCTTGCTATCTCTCCCCAGCTTCCCACCCCCCACCGTCCCTCCCCTATTTCCCCCCAACTGACCCCAGTGTGTAGTGCTCCCCTCCCTGTGTCCATGTGTTCTCATTGTTCAACACCCGCCTATGAGTGAGAACATGCGGTGTTTGATCTTCTGCTCTTCTGTCAGTTTGCTGAGAATGATGGTTTCCAGGTTCATCCATGTCCCTACAAAGGACCCAAACTCATCGTTTTTGATGGCTGCATAATATTCCATGGTGTATATGTGCCACATTTTCCCTATCCAGTCTATCGTCGAAGGGCATTTGGGTTGGTTCCAGGTCTTTGCTATTGTAAACAGTGCTGCAATGAACATTCGTGTACACGTGTCCTTATAGTAGAACGATTTGTAATCCTTTGGATATATACCCAGTAATGGGATTGCTGGGTCAAATGGAATTTCTATTTCTAGGTCCTTGAGGAATCGCCACACTGTCTTCCACAATGGTTGAACTAATTTACACTCCCACCAACAGTGCAAAAGTGTTCCTATTTCTCCACATCCTCTCCAGCATCTGTTGTCTCCAGATTTTTTAATGATCACCATTCTAACCGGCGTGAGATGGTATCTCAATGTAGTTTTGATTTGCATTTCTCTGATGACCAGTGATGATGAGCATTTTTTCATATGTTTGTTGGCCTCA